>NW_014557894.1:327-556 GCF_001313825.1 Dinoponera quadriceps | reverse complement strand
ATATTCTGCTTTATTGCGTTATTTCCATGCGGCAGTCTCGCAGATTTCAGGCGGCGAGCGACTCTTTCGATTCTACATCAGAAACGTGAACTAATGCAAATTCACGTTTCGGCTAGAATCTTTTCGACTAAATACGCTAGTTCCATGAGAAAAGGTATAAGAAATCCATCCGCATGTTACGTCAGCGGATGGATTTCTTATACATTTTCTCATTGAACTAGCGTATTTA
>NW_014557894.1:0-209 GCF_001313825.1 Dinoponera quadriceps | reverse complement strand
TCTACATCAGAAAACGTGAACTAATGCAAATTCACGTTTCGGCTTGAATCTTTTCGACTAAATACGCTAGTTCCATGAGAAAAGGTATAAGAAATGCATCCGCTGACGAAACTTGCGAGTTTGCGTGCAATAGACGAAATAACGTAAATATCGAACGAACCTTACGTTTCATACGTTAAATCGTGAACGGATGCAAACTGGCGAGTGTG
>NW_014557893.1:0-1069 GCF_001313825.1 Dinoponera quadriceps | reverse complement strand
AAATAGCGATTCGTTCGATCAAAACAGTATAATCGATTGCAAACTCGTCTCTTTGATTTTCAACAAATAAGAAAAAACGAATATTAAAAATTTTTTATTTAACCATATAACTATTTTTCTTTTTATCCTCTACTATGTATCGCAAATTATTTATAAACAAAGGTATCTTATGGGTAATTCCGCAAATAAATGTACACACACAGATCTCTCTCTCTCTCTCTCTCTCTCTCTCTTCACTTTCTTTTCTTTTTTATATACTCTTTTATACACGAACAAGATAGATTATTCTACCTTTTCTCTCTCAATTATCAAGAAATAAAACCTGTTGATTCTCTCTCTCTCTCTCTCTCTCTCTCTCTCTCTCTCTCGAAAAACCCGACAACGCTTTCGATTCATCATCATCATCATCATCACGCCTCAGGAGCAATTTTTTTCTTACATTTCGCTGCTCAAACAAGAAATGATTGAATCATTTTTTCACATNTACGAGACTCCATCCTAAAAAATAAATATCACACATATATATATAATCTTTTTTATTTCTCACATTATTATTTTTTTCTTTTATACATACCTCTCAATTATCGAGAAATTGAAACTGTTGTTTATTCTCTCGAACGACTCCGGGTGTCGCTTTCAATTCATCGGCTATCTGATCCATCAAACGCCTCATAAGCAATTTCTTACTTTCGCTGCTCGAACTTAGAAATTGAGTACTTATTTTCGCATACTTCCACCAAGTGCGAGGCTCCCGTCCTAAAATATCTTTGATATCGTAAATTTGAAGACAAACAAGCTCGATGCCCTTCTCGCCCGATGATTTAACCGTGAGCACGCGCCGATTTTCCACTTTCGCGATATATTGTTGCACGCAATCGCGCGTGATCTCTCGACAATCGTCAAACAATGAGTCCAATCCACCACTTCCTCCTCCTCCTCCCTTTTCAACGACCTCCATTGCTTCCCGCTTTTTTTCCTTTACAACTCTCTTATCCGTCATCACCGGCACCTTCGTACCAACATTATTATTATCGACAGATGCGACTCAATTAGCAGCAGCGGTCTCCAT
>NW_014557892.1:0-480 GCF_001313825.1 Dinoponera quadriceps | reverse complement strand
TGACAGTTTCCACTCGGCGCGCTAACAGGCACAAACGTATGCCAGCTTTAATACCAAGTCGCCTCGCATGAATGCGTATATATTGTTACTTCCTGGTGCCCCCGCAACTAACACATCACCTTTTCCTTAATTTTTCATTTCCTTCTTCCTTTTCTTTTTTTCGCTTTTCCGGCATTTCTTCTCTTTCCACCCCGGTAGTCGCCTGTTGACAACGTATTGGGGCCGCGTCAGCTTCTAAAAATAATTTGCATTATTAGTATGTAAAAGCTTAGGACCGTATTATTATAATCCACCGCGTAAAAATAAACACACCATAGGAAACCTAACTCCACCTGTTAAAAAAGGCCCATGCTCCAAGACGGATCGGGCACAGGAGCGCCGCGACGCGCCGAGAGCACCAATTGTGCCGGGCCCCATTGCTTAATACACATACTATTCCGGACCCGTTACCGCGATCGGTCACGCGCAAGACTCGTTATA
>NW_014557891.1:0-1716 GCF_001313825.1 Dinoponera quadriceps | reverse complement strand
CTCGTTTTACGTCGTTCTTAGGTCAGATACTTCAGCTGAAAACAATAAACGTTTATAGATTGTAACTCATTCTGTTGAAGACGCGTAAATGTCCTCGTAATTTACGATTTAAAAGCATCTGATCTTCTAACGGGATTATCAAGAGTTGAAATAACGTTCGCATAATTTATCTTTGTAACATATGCTGCCCGTTTGGTTCCCACATTTTCGTCAAAACAAATAACTAACGATAATATTGTATAAAACCTTTTGAAAAGTTTGATTCGATTTTTAATCAACAAATAAAAAGCGTTTCATGTTTGTAATGCAGGTAACAATATTGTTCTCCTGCACTAATATTAAGGTAAGATCACAGCCAATGACAGAAAATACTTAGTTAATGATTATATCGTTTACATTAAAAGTAAAAGAATTAAACGTGACTCTTAAAACGAACCAAATTTCTTGTCTGATCAAATATAATGTTATAATAGTACTTAAAACACACACGCTTAAAGTTCTTTCACATTACAAATCTCCCGTTTTGCTTAAACAACTAAATAATAACTTAAATTTTTTCAAAATTCATTTTTATTTCTCGATGTTAGAAATTATATCGATTTATTATATTTTCGTACAGGAGAAAATAGATGACAGTTATTTTATTATTGACCGAAAAATCTCTGCGGGTGCAAATAAAATTCATCGATACAGTTCCAGAATAATATATACGAAACCGGATATTTTATGAAATATTCGCTGTCCTCTTCCGCGCAGTATAGTGAAAATGCGATTACACTGAAACACGTTATGTTTATTACTCCATTAAATTACCCAACGACATCAATTTTCATAGGTATAGTGCACTTCTATTGTAAATTATGCAGACAGACGCAACGACGTAACTTACTAAAGCTCTCGCATTTAATTATAATTAGTACGTTAATATTACGCGAATTGAAAAAAATGTTCAGAACATCCGGAGTATTTCGCTCCGGGGAAACTTTAATCAGAATGTAATTTCTCCAAAACGAATTTGAAGCGCGAATTAAGGATGCATAATAGTATCAGCGAGAAAGGAGTCCACTTTCTGTTTATAACGAAATGATATAACTCGAACGAAATAAGTATAACGAATTGGACACGTATATATATATTACTTTGGGGAAAATGAAATATTAGGTGGTAAACTTAGTTCCTGCCGCTCACAGTTAGATGACGTTAGTTGTTGGTGTAATTTATTTTAACATCTAAAACTGGCTGCATTTTGGANAGGTTAGACATTTGTCAATAAAATTCAGTGCCAAGAGATTCATTTAAGCGAGCAGTGCTATTTTTTCTTTTGATTAAATATGGAACGCGATAAGTTGTTTTTTCGACATGTGCTGCGTCATTACTTTGACTTGAAAAAAACTGCAGCTGCAGCTCATAAATTGCTTTTCGAAGCTTATGGCAATTATGCTCCATCGGAAAGAACATGCCAAGTATGGTTTCAGCGATTTAAGATTGGTGATTTTGATGTTAATGATAAAGAACGCTCAGGCCAACCGAAAAAGTTTGAAAACACCGATTTGCAGGCATTATTGGACAAAAACTCTACTCAAACGCTCCAAGAATTGTCTGCAGCATTAAATGTTACTTTGATGGCTGTTTCCAAACGTCTACATGCAATGGGAAAAATTCGAAAGGAGGGAAAATGGGAACCACACGAATTAACCGCAAATGCCATTGCGAATC
>NW_014557890.1:0-2860 GCF_001313825.1 Dinoponera quadriceps | reverse complement strand
CACGCCCTGGTCGAGCAGCACTTCACTTCTTACGAAGAAGTCAAAAATTTGGTCGATTCATGTAGCTTCAAAAGATGAGGAGTTTTTTCGACGTGGCATCCGAATGCTGCCAGAAAGATGGTAAAAAGTAGTAGCTAGTAATGGACAATATTTTGAATAAAATGTAAAGTATATTTTTTTTACAATAAATTGATAATTTTTATTAAAAAAACGTCGGAAACTTATTTGTATTACCAATACCAATTAATATCTCATTCGTTACTTAAAGATTATTACGTTTTATATTAATATGATAGAATAAGTAATCGTTTTATTTTGTTAGACAAAATTATTATTACTGTTCCTTATAGGAAGATATGTTTGAGTTCCTAAAGGACAACTTATTTGTACCAAACTACATATAAATATGAAACCATAATTTGTAGCAAAGAAGCTTACAGTACAAATTATAATATTAGACTTTTGTTACACTATTAAATATATTTATGATATTAAGCTACTTTATTATTGGTAATACAAATAAGTTTCCTCCGTTCTTTTATAAAAATTACCAATTTATTGTAAAAAAATATACGTTACATTTTATTCAAAATATTGTCCGTCACTTGCTACTACTTTTTGCATCTTTCTAGCAGCATTCGGATGCTACGTCGAAAAAACTCTTCATCTTTTGAGGCTACCCATGATTCGACCCAATTTTTGGCTTCTTCGTAAGAAGTGAAGTGCTGCTCGACCAGGGCGTGACCATCGACCGGAACAAGTGGTAGTCCGAAGGAGCAATGTCTGGTGAATACGGTGGATGTGGTAAGACATCCCATTGTAAAGCTTCCAAAGTATCCTTGACGACTTTTGCAATATGTGGCCGAGCGTTGTCGTGCTGAAAAATTACTTTATCAAGTCTTTTGGCATATTGGAGGCGTTTAAGCTTCAATTCTTGGCTTAATTGCATCAGTTGTTGTTGATAACGTTCTCCAGTGATAGTTTCGTTAGGCTGGAATAGCTCGTAATAGATTACTCCGAGCTGATCCCACCAGATGCACAACATTAGCTTCTTGCCATGAATATTCGGTTTGGCCGTTGAAGTTGGTGCATAGCCGGGCTTACTCCACGATTTCCTACGCTTTGGGTTGTCGTAATGGATCCATTTTTCATCCCCCGTCACTATTCGATGCAAAAAGCCCTTCCGATTTTGTCTTTGGAGAAGTTATTCGCACGTGAAAAGACGGTGTTCGACGTCTCTGGGTTTGAGTTCATGCGCAACCCAATTTCCTTGCTTTTGTACCATACCAATGGTCTTGAGAGGGTTTGAAATCGCTTGTTGAGTCACTCTCAAGTTTTCTGCGAGCTGCTCTTGAGTTTGGCATGAGTCTTGGTCCAATAATGCCTCTATCTCAGCGTCTTCAAACTTTACTGGCTTTTTTTCGCGTTCTTTATCTTCCACAACAAACTCGCCGTCTTTAAACTTTTGAAACCACTCACGACAACTTCTCTCACTTAAAGCAGCATCACCGTAAACTTTTACAAGCTACCGATGCGCTTCAGCAGCAAAGTTCTTTAAATAAAATTAATAAATCAAAACTTCCCGCAAATGACGCTTATTCGGTCCAAAACTCGACATTTTCGAACGAAAAAAATGTATTCTGCCAATACAAAGTCAATAGTATTTTAAGGTTATGTTGTTGCCAGGTAACCATACTCTTTATATGATGTTTTACATCTGACGATTTCAAAGTAATCTTGTCGGTGGAGCCATCTTTTGAAAACGACCGAAACTTATCAGTATTACTAATATATTATTAGGTGGTAAACTTAGTTCCTGCGGTTTTTTTGTTTAAGAAACTCATTTATTTCGACATCAAAAGCAAAAAATATTAATCGAGGTATTTTCCCTCGCTAGCTATACATTTTTCCCATCTTTTGATCAACGCATAGATTCCGCGACGATAGAACGATTGGTTTTTTGATGCAATCCATTCGTCGATCCATTTTCGCACATCCTCATAATTTCTGAAGTGTGTATCCACCAAGCCGTGCTGCATCGACCGGAACAAGTAATAGTCCGAAGGAGCTAAGTCTGGTGAATACGCTGGGTGCGGGAGAACTTCCCACTCGAGCTGCATCAGTGTTTCTTTGACGGCTTTGGCAACGTGTGGTCGAGCGTTGTCGTGCAAAACATGATTTTACCTCGATTGCTGGCTACTGTTGGCCTTTTTTCCTACAATGCTTCATTCAGACGGTTTAATTGTGATTGATATCGATCCCCCGTGATACTTTCGTTCGGTCTCAATAGCTCATAATAAACGACGCCGTGCATATCCCACCAAATGCAAAGCATTGCTTTGTGGCCATGAATATTTCTCTTTAGTGTAGATGTCAATGGTTGGCCAGGGTCTACCCATGATTTTCTTCGTTTGGGATTATTGAAGTATATCCATTTTTCATCGCCAGTCACTATGCGCCACAAAAAACTCTTCTTTTTCTGCATGGCGAGCAGAGAAATAGAGATGTTTATCGATTCGCAATGGCATTTGCGGTTAATTCGTGTGGTACCCATTTTCCCTCCTTTTAAATTTTTCTCATTGCATGTAGACGTTTGGAAACAGCCATCGGAGTAACATTTAATGCTGCAGACAATTCTTGGAGCGCTTGAGGAGAGTTTTCGGCCAATAATGCCTGCAAATTGGTGTCTTCAAACTTTCTCGGTTGGCCTGAGCGTTCTTTATCATTGACATCAAAATCACCAATCTTAAATCGCTGAAACCATACTTGGCATGTTCTTTCCGATGAAGTATAATTGCCATAAGCTTCGAGAAGCAATTTATGAGCTGCAGCTGCAGTTTTTTTCAAGTCAAAGTAATGA
>NW_014557889.1:0-1032 GCF_001313825.1 Dinoponera quadriceps | reverse complement strand
GGAAAGGTTTCATACATCGTATTGTGACTGGTGATGAAAAGTGGATATATTACAATAATCCCAAGCGTAAAAAATCGTAAGTTAAACCCGGCGAAGCAGTAGCATCAACGCCAAAGCGGAATATCCACGGTTCCAAGCTCATGCTGAGCATTTGGTGGGATCAGCTGGGGGTAGTGTATTACGAGCTGCTCCAACCCAACCAAACCATCACAGGAGATCTCTATCGACGACAATTGATGCGTTTGAGCCGAGCGTTGAAAGAAAAACGGTCGCAATATGAGCAAAAACGATAAGGTAATTTTGCTGCATGATAACGCTCGGCCGCATGTCGCGTCACCGGTCAAAACATACCTGGAAACACTGAAATGGGAAGTCCTACCACACCCGCCGTACTCTCCAGACATTGCGCCTTCGGATTACTATTTATTTCGATCGATGACTAACGGCCTGGCTAAGCAGCACTTCACTTCGCATGAAGAAACGAAAAAATGGATCAATTCGTAAATAGCCGCAAAAGAAGTATGNGGGCAATACTTTAATTGACTTATTTTTTTATTATTTTATTTGAAATAAAGGATTTTTTCACAAAAAACGGCGAGAACTTATTCACACTCCCAATATGTAAAATAAACTATTATCGTATACATGAATTACATGAATAAAGGCAAAGACAGATTGAATTTATTGCACCCCGTAAGTTTGTTAAATAAATTATTGCTGAATAACAACAACATAAATGCAACAACGAAATTTGCTAAATTATTGTTCAATAAAAACAACATAAATGTTTTATTGTTACAATATATGTTTTACTGACGGCTCGAACATCTACCATTTCTTATGGCTTTGTCCGTTATATCTCTAGTCTAAATCGAACATAAAAATATAACAAAATATATTTTAATAACAATTATGTTGTTTCATGAAATAATAAATTGGGAAACTCAATGGCGATTTTAAACTATGATAGCCGCTGATGAAGTTAATTATGTTGAGTAAGAGGAATAACGTGAAAACGTACTGCATCTTGCA
>NW_014557888.1:7473-13532 GCF_001313825.1 Dinoponera quadriceps | reverse complement strand
AACTGCGCCAACTGGATTTGCTACTCGGTCGGTAAAACAGATCCAATTGAGCCAGAACCGGCCTAACCCCTCTACTCCCAACCATCCGGAGAGAGAAACCGGAGAGGCGAGAGTCCAAGAAGGGCGCATATGCGTTGCTAGGGCGACCGGATGGGTCGCGCGATGCGATGCAATGTGCCACGATGCGATGCGATGTCGCGCACAACGTCCGCCCGGTATATTAGATATACTAGGTATATCTAGCAATGTATTTGAAAAACACATATAATTTGCACGGCAGCCGATTATACAAATAATCTTAAGTTTGATTTAAAATGCAAGTCTTTAAAATATGTTTCTTCGGCAAAAAAATGATTAAGAAGAAGAACAGATTCCTGCTATTGTGTTTTTAAAATCCATTAATAAAATTTTGATCAACGTTTTGAAATTTTTGCAGAACTTCGTAAAAATTCTTAAGATAATTTATGACACTAATTTCAAAAAATCGAACGAGTAAGGATATCGCTGATAAGCATTGTATAAATATGTGGCGTTATCCTAATCTTGAAATATTTCTTATGGAAAATGTAAAATATTCTTATCAATTTATTACTTTTGTGTATGAATAAATAATTTTAAAAATTTATAAAACACGCAAAAAATGTTTAGATGCGATACCCAATACATAATTTTATTATAAATATATCAATGTAAGTAGGTAGGTAGGTAGGTAAGTACGCACATTCCGAGAGATATACGACATTGTCGTGGTAATGTCGCGTTGCACTTAAATATATATACATTTGCAAAGTTTCATATAAAACACAATTGTCCCTTGAAAAGAAATGCAATTAAATTAATTGGAAAAATTTTAAATATTGACAAAATATTGTTTCAGCTAAGAGATGTATAATGGATTAGGTTATTATTTAAAATAATCGTATACATTATTATTTAAAAAAATTTGAGATATGTGGAATGAAATTTTTAATTCCTCCAATCCGGTAACTGTAATGATACGTGTATGTTGCACCGTCAATATTTAATTGTATCATTTCGTTAAATATATAATAATATCGTGTACATGTTTTCTTTTGTTTGATTGTACATCATGAGAACCTATACACCATAATATTCTTAGAAGAACTTTCTAACAATTTTGACACGTACAAAAACAAAATATACAAAATATTGAAGCGAAAGGTATCTCCGCTAATTATTTTCGAACGCAAAAATATGGTCTACATCGCTACTACAGTTCGCGAGGAACCCTCCGGAATTCGATTCCAAGCAGTCCGCCGTTCCTCTTTCGACCGATCTGTACTCCAAAGAAGTCTGTATTAATCGCCAAGGTGAGTAGTGCTGGTGAACGCCAGTATTCAGAGGAAGCTGGTTGGAGGAAGTTGATTTCCTGCGAAGATGGTATATCGTCAAACATTGACCCGCGTGTGTCTTTCACGCAGTTTAATCAATAAAGATGCTGTGATGAAAGTGCGCCGCGCATTTTTCTTACGTAACTGCTCTTCTTCTACACGTCGCCTCAGCGCGAAATTGCTTCCCTTGTGGCGGGAGGTACCGATTGAACCACCCTAACCGCCGAAACAACTTCCGTGTGAAGTAATGCATTGTGTAAATGCATTTGGTTCAAGACTTAGACGTTTACTTCTTTTTAGCATGCCATTGCATTACACAGCGTTCTCCCCTTCCGACAACATCGTCGTGTATATTGCGGAAAATTTGTTGCTGCTTGCTGCACTGCACTCCCCATAGAGAAGAAATTACGAAGAACGCGGGGCGCGCTTAAGCCCCATCAGCGCTTCTCAGGGAGGAATCGAAGGAGGGATGAATGATTCTAGCCACTTTTTTTCTCTTGGACATTTTTCTCAATCCCCTCTCGGTTTCTAGCTTTTTTCCCTGCGTCTGAAAACTTTAGCGTTAATTTCTTTGACACATCTTGGCGCATCAATGAAGTAGGTTGTGGCAGCCCCAAGCCATCTTCATTCAAAGGATGAAGGTGCGGATACTTGACCCACCGTCACTAATGCCACTCGTAATAGGCAATGCGTTGGAGGATTTGAAGAGAATTTGACGGCGTATGTGTGGGCGTAAAATAGTGGAGACTAAAAATTCTGTCATGCTTCACATCGAGATCTATCAAAGTCGAACGAGAGGACATCTAACGCAGTTAGATTTCATCAAGCACCACTGGAGGTGATAGTAATTTTCATTTGAGTGTATTGGAGAAACATGTAGGAATAGCAAGTTCTCAAAATTTAATAAATAGAAAATCATGTATTAGAATATGTAGAATTAATATTTTTTGACTACGAGTGATTGGGTAACAAGGCAGAATAGGACGTTTCTCATCGAGATGTATCAGAGTCAAACGACAGGACCTCTAACACAGATAGTTTTCATCAAGGACCGTTGATTTTAAAAATTCTTAAGATTCGAGAGTAGTGGAGGAACATGACAGAATAGGAAGTTACTCATCGAGATCTATCAGATTCGAACGAGATGACCTCTAACGCAGTTATATTCCCTCAAGAACCGTTAGTTTTAAAAGAATTTATCTTTCGAGAGTTTAGGGGAGACATGACAGAATAGGAAGTTTCTCATCGAGAATTATCTGTGTCAAATGACAGGACCTTTAACACAGAGAGTTTTTATGAAGGATCGTTGATTTTTGAAAGTACTTATGTTTCGAGAGTATTGAAAAGATATGGCGGAATAGAAAGTTTCTCATCGAGATTTATCACAGTCGAACGAGAGGACTTCTAACGCATTTAGATTTCATCAAGCAACGTTGTTTGTGATAGTAATATTCATTCGAAAGTATTGGAGATACATGACAGAATAATAAGGTTCCCATTGAAATAGAACTGAATTTCAGGACTAGAAATTGGCGCATAGATACCAGTACGAGGGTGTTGTGATTTCCCAAAATGGACGTATCACCATGACTGATATAGAAATAATATATCATTTTTGCAGGCTCCAGTAAACCTTTAGGAGAGATGCCCAACGCTGATAGATTTCGGCCAGGATGGTAGGTGGTGGGAAGATGACTGTCAATAATCAGTTATAAAATTACCAAAAATTTTAATGCAGCACATTTCTTATACTTTACGTAAATTACATAACGAATATAAATAAATATATAATTATTTGTAATTGAAATTACTTTTATTCACTCACGGTTCTCGTCGAGATCAATCTGAGGCAATAGACAATACTTCTAACATAGATAGTTTTCATCAAGGACCGTTGGTTGTGAATGTCGTTGTCAATCGGCACTATTAGAGAAACATGTAAGAATAGCAAGTTCTCAAAATTTAAAAACTAGAAAAACACGTATTAGAATACGTAGAATTAATATTTTTTTACCACGAATGACCGGGAAACATGTTAGAATAAGGCGATTATCATCGAGATCTATCAGAGTCAAACGGCAGGACCTCTAACACAGATTTTATTCTTCAAGGGCATTAGGTTTTGAAAGTACTTAACTTTCGAAAGAACTGGAGAGACATGTCAGGACAGGTAGTTTCTCATAGGGAACAATCTGTGCCGAACGACAGGACCTCTAACGCAGTTAGATTTCATCAAGCACCGTTGTGTGCGATAATAATTTTCAATTGGGAGTATTGGAGAAACATGTCAGAATAGCAAGTTCTCATAATATAGTAAGTAGAAAAACATTTATTAGAATATGTAGAATTAATATTTTTTGACCATGACTGAAGGGGAATCATGTTAGAATAGATAGTTTCACATCTAGATCTATCAGAGTCAAACGACGGACCTCTAACGCAGTTAGATTTCATCAAGCGCCGTTGGTTGCGTTAGTAATTTTCAATCGTGAGTATCGGAGAAACATGTCAGAATAGCAAGTTCTCATAGTATAGTAAGTAGATTAACATTTATTGGAATATGTAGAATTAATATCTTTTGACCATGCGTGATGGGGAAACAAGTTAGAATAGAAAGTTTCACATATAGATCTATCAGAGTCGAAAGACAGGACCTCTAACGCAGTTAGATTTCAACAAGCACAGTTGATTGTGAAAGTAATTTTCATTCGAGAGCATTGGAGAGACATGACAAAATGGGAATTTTCTCATCGAGATCTACCTGCGTCGAACGACAGGAGCTCTGACTTAGATAGTTTTCAACAAGGACCGGTGGTTTTGCAAGTTCTTATGTTTCGAGAGTAGTAGAGAAACATGACAGAATAGGAAGTTTCTCCTTGAGATCTATTTGAGTCGAACGAGGGCCGCTAACGCAGTCAGGTTTTATTAAGCAATGATGGTTACGCTTGTAATTTTCAATCGTGAGTATTCGAGAAACATGTCACTATAGAAACTTCTCATAATTTAGTATGTAGAAGAACGTCTATCAGCATATATAGAATTAATATTCTTTGACCCTGAGTGATAGGAAAACATGTTAGTAAAGAACGTTTCACATCTAGATCTATCAGAGTCGAACGACAGGACCTCTAACGCAGTTAGATTTCATCAAGAACCGTTTGTTGCGAAAGTAATTTTCATTCGCAGGTATTGGAGATACATGACAAAATAACAAGTTTCCCATAAAAATAGACCTGAGTTGCAGAACGATTAATGGGCGCATAAATTCCAACACGAACCTGATGTGATTTTCGAAAGTGGACCTATCACCATGACTTATATAAATGTAATACATCGATTTTGCAGGCTCCAGGAAACAGGAGGAGGGATGCTCAACGCTGATAGATTTCGGCCAGGAAGGTAGATGGTGGGAAGATGAGAGTCAATAACCAGGTATAAAATTTTCGAAAATTATTAATGCAGCAAATTTCTTAAACTATACGTAAATTACATAACAAATATAAATAAATATATAAATATTCGTAACTGAAAATACTTCCCTTTACCCACGGTTCGCGTCGAGATCAATCTGAGACAATATACAGCACCTCTAACGCAGATAGTTTTCATCAATAAGCGTTTGTTGTGAATGTACTTGTCAATCGATAGTATTGGAGAAACATGTACGAATATCAAGTTCTCAAAATTTAATAACAAGAGAAAGGTGTATTAGAATACGTACAATTAATATTTTTTGACTACGAGTGATCGGGAAACATGTTAGAATAAGATGTTTAATCGATATCTACCTGAGTCAAACGGCAGGACCTCTAACACAGATTGTATTCTTTAAGGGCATTTGGATTTGAAAGTACTTAACTTTCGAAAGTATTGGAGAGACATGTCAGAAAAGGTAGTTTCTCATTGAGAACAATCTGTGTCGAACGACAGAACCTCTAACGCATTTAGATTTCATCAAGCACCGTTGATTGCGATAGTAATTTTCAATCTTGAGTATTGGAGAATCATGTCAAAATAACAAGTTCACATAATATATTAAGTAGAATAACATTTATTGGAATATGTAGAATTAATATTTTTTGACCATAAGTGATGGGGAAACATGTTAGAATAGAAAATTTCTAATCTAGACCTATCAGAGTCGAAAGTCAGTACCTCTAACGCAGTTAGATTTAACCAAGCACCGTTGGTTGCGATAGTAATTTTTGATCCTGTGTATTGGAGAAACATGTCAGAAAAGCAAGTTTTCATAATATAGTAAGTAGAATAACATTACAATATGTAGAATTAATATATTTTGAACATGAGTGATGGGGAAACATGTTACAATAGGAAGTTTCACATCTAGATCTATTAGAGTCGAACGACAGGACCTCTAACGTAGTTAGATTTCACCAAGCACCGTTGGTTGCGTTAGTAATTTTCAATCGTGAGTATAGGAGAAACATGTCAGAATAGCAAGTTTTCATAACATAGTAAGTTGAATAACATTTATTGGAATATGTAGAATTAGTATTTTTTGACAATGAGTGATGGGGAAACATGTTAGAATAGAAAGTTTCATATTTAGATCTTTTAGAGTCGAACGATAGGACCTCTAACGCTGTTAGATTTCACTAAGCACCGTTGGTTGTCATAGTAATTTTCATTCGAGAGCATTGGAGATACATGACAGAATAACAAGGTTCCCATTGATATAGAACTGAT
>NW_014557888.1:1945-6786 GCF_001313825.1 Dinoponera quadriceps | reverse complement strand
TGCCGTAGTTCCGGTCGCAGGCCGGCGGGGAACCGGGAACTCCCGGTGGAGGACGGTATGTCGTCCCAGGCAAGGATGGTGAGTGCTGCTGCGTACGCGCAGCTGGGACGGCGAACACACCGTCTCGGTTCCTCGGCAATGTGAGTAGGATGTCGGGTGCAGCTGCGAACGCGCAGCTGAGACGGCGAACACGCCGTCTCGGTTCCCCGGTCACAAGGATCGAGTGCTACCGCGAACACACGGCTGAGGCGGCGAACACACCACCCCGGTTCCTCGGCAACGTGGAGAACGGGATCCGGAGTAGCCTGCCAACGTATCGCTTTGGCTGACTCCGGTGGAATCAGGTCCCGAGTCCTCCGCCGGTCGGAATATATATCCGACAGAGGCTCCGGGTTTGTGTTTGTTGACACGCACGTGATCACGCTTTCGACGGAAGCGCGTCACGTGCGTGTCGTGACGATTGAGATGGCGCAAAGCGCCGATGAGCGACCAGACGGATGGTCGGTCGGGCCGCGGGGAGGGTGACGGTGCTAATGCGCCGTCACAAAGTTTCAAATCTAGATCTATCAGAGACGAAAGACATGATCTCTAACCTAGTTAGATTTCACCAAGCACCGTTGGTTGCATTAGTAATTTTCAATCGTGAGTATAGGCGAAACATGTCAGAATAGCAAGTTTTCATAATATATTAAGTAGAATAACATTTATTGGAATATGTAGAATTAATATTTTTTGACCATGAGTGATGGGGAAACATGTTAGAATAGAAAGTTTCATATTTAGATCTTTCAGAGTCGAACGATAGGACCTCTAACGCTGTTAGATTTCACTAAGCACCGTTGGTTGTCATAGTAATTTTTATTCGAGAGCATTGGAGATACATGACAGAATAACAAGGTTCCCATTGATATAGAACTGATTTTCAGGACGAGAAATTGGCTCATAGATACCAGTACGATGTTGTTGTGATTTCCCAAAATGGACGTATCACCATGACTGACATAGAAATAATACATCGTTTTCGCAGGCTCTAGTAAACAGGAGGGGGGATGCACAGCGCTGATAGATTTCTGCCAGAATGGTAGGTGGTGGGAGGATGAGAGTCAATTACCAGGTATAAGATTGTCGATAATTATTAATGCAGCAAATTTCTTAAACTTTACGTAAATTACATAACAAATATAAATAAATATATAAATATTCCTAACTGAAAATACTTTCTTTCACCGACGGTACTCGTCGAGATCAATCTGAGACTATATACAGCATCTCTAACGTAGAAAGTTTTCATCAATAAGCGTTCGTTGAGAATGTAAATGTCAATCGTGAGTATAGGAGAAACATGTCAGAATAGCAAGTTTACATAATATAGTATGTAGAAAGACATTTATTAGAATATGTAGAATTAATATTTTTTTACCATAGTTATACCATAGTTATAGGGAAACATGTTAGAATAGAAAGTTTCACATCTAGATTTATTAGAGTGGAAAGACAGGACCTTTAACGCAGTTAGATTTCACCAAGAACCGTTGGCTGCGTTAGTAATTTTCAATCGTTAGTATTGTAGAGACATGTCAGAATAGCAAGTTGTCATAATATAATAAGTAGAATAATATTTATAAGAATATGTAGAATTAATATTTTTTGACCATGAGTGATGGGGAAACATGTTAGAATAGAAAGTTTCACATCTAGATCTATCAGAGTCAAAAGTCAGTACCTCTAACGCAGTTAGATTTCACCAAGCACCGTTGGTTGCGATAGCAATTTTCGATCGTGAGTATTGGAGAAACATGTCAGAAAAGCAAGTTTTCATAATATAGTAAGTAGAATAACATTTATCACAATATGTAGTATTAAAATATTTGGACCATGAGTGATGGGGAAACATGTTAGAATAGAAAGTTTCACATCTATATCTATCAGAGTCGACCGACAGGACCTTTAACGCAGTTAGATTACATCAAGCACCACGGGTCGCGATAGTAATTTTTAATCGTGAGTATTGGAGAAACATGTCCAGATAACAAGTTCTCATATTATAGTAAGTAGAATAACATTTATTGAAATATGTAGAATTTATATTTTTTTACCTTGAGTGATGGGGAAACATGTTAGAATAGAAAGTTTCACATCTGAATCCATCAGAGTCGTAAGACAGGACCTCTAAGGCAGTTAGATTTCACCAAGTAACGTTGGTTGGGATAGTAATTTTCAACCGTGATTATTGGAGAAACGTGTCAGAATAGCAAGTTCTCATAATATAGTAAGTAGAAGAACGTGTATTAGAATAAGTAGAATTAATTTTTTTTAACATGAGTTATGGGGAAACATGTTAGAATAGAAAGTTTCACATCTAGATCTTGCAGAGTCGAACGACAGGACTTTTAACGCAGATAGATTTCACCAAGCACCGTTGGTTGCGTTAGTAATATTCAATCGTGAGTATTGGAGAAAAATGTCAGAATAGCATTTCTCATAGTATAGTAAGTAGAATAACATATATTAGAATATGTAGAATTAATATTTTTTGACAATGAATGTTTGGGAAACATGTTAGAATAGAAAGTTTCACATCTAGATCTATCAGAGACGAAAGACATGACCTCTAACGTAGTTAGATTTCACCAAGCACCGTTGGTTGCGTTAGTAATTTTCAATCGTGTGTATTGGAGAAACATGTCAGAATAGCAAGTTTTCATAATATAGTAAGTAGAATAACATATATTACAATATGTAGAATTAATATTTTTTGACAATGTGTGATGGGGAAACATGTTAGAATAGATAGTTTCACATCTAGATCTAACAGAGTCGAAAGGAAGGGCCTCTAACGCAGTTAGATTTCATCAAGCACCGTTGGTTGCTATAGCAATTTTCAATCGTGAGTATTGGAGAAACACGTCAGAATAGCAAGTTCTCATATTATAGTAAGTAGATTAACATTTATTAGAATATGTGGAATTAATATTTTTTGACCATGAGTGATGGGGAAACATGTTAGAATAGAAAGTTTCACATCTAAATCTATCAGAGTCGAAAGACAGGTCCTCTAACGCAGTTAGATGCCACCAAGCACCGTAGGTTGTGATAGTAATTTTTATTCGAGATTATTGAAGAGACATGACAGATTGGGAAGTTTCTCATCGAGATCTACCTGCTTCGAACGACAGGATCTCTGACCTAGATAGTTTTCAACAAAGACCGGTGGTATTACATGTACTTATGATTCGAGAGTATTGGAGAAACATGACAGAACTGGAAGTTTCTCATCGAGATCTATCAGTGTCGGACCAGAGGGCCGCTAAGGCAGTTAGATTTCATCAAGCACCGTTGGTTGCTATAGTAATTTCATTCGAGATCATTCTAGAAACATGTAAAAATAGCAAGTTCTCAAAATTAATTAAATAAAAGAACTTGTATTAGAATATAACGAATTAATATATTTTGATCACGAATAATAGGGAAACATGTTAAAATAGGACGTTTCACATTGAGACCTAAAAGAGTCAAACGACAGGACCACTAACGCAGTTAGATTTCATCACGAACGTTTGGTAGTAATAGTATTTTTCATTCGAGAGCATTGGAGAAACATGACAGATTTCTAAGATTCCCATTGAAATAGACCTGAGTTGCAGGACTAGAAATGGGCGCATAAATACATTCACGAGAATGATGAGATTTTCCAAAATGGACGTATCACCATGACTTATATAGAAATGATACATCGCTTTTGCAAGCTCTAGTAAAGAGGAGTGTGGATGCCCAAAGATGATAGAGATCGGCCAGGAAGGTAGGTGGTGGAAGTCAATAACCAGTTATAAAATTACCGAAAATTATTAATGCAGCACATTTCACATACTTTACGTAAATTACATAACGAATATAAATAAATATATTATTATTCGTAATTGAAATTACTTTTATTCACTCACGGTTATCGTCGAGATCAATCTGAGGCAATAGACAGGACCTCTAACATATATAGTTTTCATCAAGAACCATTGTTTGCGATAGTAATTTTCAATCGTGAGCATTGGAGAAACATGTCAGAATAACAAGTTCACATAATATAATAAGTAGAATAACATTTATTGGTATATGTGGAAATAATATTTTTTTTTGACCATGAGTGATGGGGAAACATGTTAGAATAGAAAGTTTCACATCTAGATCTATCAGAGAACCTGTCGAAAAACAGGACCTCTAACGCAGTTAGATTTCACCAAGCACTATTGGTTGCGTTAGGTTAGGTTAGGTTAGGTTAGGTTCTCCGTCGTGAGACGCCACCTTGTCGTGGTGACAGAGCTTAAGCCCCGGTGAGCCCTGGTTCCCTTCGCGCCGCAGAATCTTGGTTCCGCGGCGGGTAAGGGGCCAGGGGGAGNGGGGGAGGAGCGACCAAGAGCGCCTCCCTCCTGCCGGGCATTGGCCCGGTGGGGGGTGTATGGATGAATGAATGGGCCCCGGTCGGCCTGGTGTGGATATTCCTGGTAAACTACACCTGGGGGAGTAGTAACCCTCAGGTGCCCCCCGGTTCACCTTGGTGGGCCGGGGGAATAGCCAGGGACCCGGTTCATGTCAGTACCTGACCTCTGGCGGAAGTAATATGGGAGTCCGTCGTCGTCTGGGAGCTTGTCCCCGGCGGCGGCGGTGGGCCCGTGAAACCGCCATGTTTAACGTGGAAGAACCGTTGATCCGAGTCTGTCTGGAGCCAATGCCAGGGTTGAAGCGCCTGTGCCGGGCGGGGGAATGGGGAGCGGCCTAGCCAGCTTGCTCCCATACCCTATGCCACCTAGGGTAAATGGTGGCAGTGTCTAGCCTGAGGTTTGGGTAAG
>NW_014557888.1:1290-1904 GCF_001313825.1 Dinoponera quadriceps | reverse complement strand
CACCTTGGTGGGCCGGGGGGATAGCCAGGGACCCGGTTCATGTCAGTACCTGACCTCTGGCGGGAGTAATATGGGAGTCCGTCGTCGTCTGGGGGCTTGCCCCCGGCGGCGGCGGTGGGCCCGTGAAACCGCCATGTTTAACGTGGAAGAACCGCTGATCCGGGTCTGTCTGGAGCCAATGCCAGGGTTGAAGCGCCTGTGCCGGGCGGGGGAATGGGGAGCGGCCTAGCCAGCTTGCTCCCATACCCTATGCCACCTAGGGTAAATGGTGGCAGTGTCTAGCCTGAGGTTTGGGTAAGCGGCCGATCGGATCGGTGGGCGCCCACGCGATAGGGGTGACGTAAAACCTTTAGCATCATTTATGGCGCGGGCCTATCCCGTAAAATTTTTTAGTAGAATCATATGGTGAGGATAGGGGTGGCTACCCGAGAAACCGCTTCTCGGCTTCCTCATCCTTTATTAAGGCTTTACTCTACCGGGGGAAGTGCCCCCATGATGGGCGAACCCGAAGAATATATATCTATTAATATGGCTGAAAATCAACACAAAACCTTTGGGGAGGGGGGAAAGGAAGGGAAGGAAGGGACGGATAACGTTCCCGACTTCCGGGGAGG
>NW_014557888.1:0-860 GCF_001313825.1 Dinoponera quadriceps | reverse complement strand
TGGTCTTTGGACTGGTTCCCGGCCAGAAGAACATGGCGCGGTCCCCCCCTACGGAGGAGAGAACCGTCAAGAATTTGGTGGCCCGCTTCTCGCCCCGGCAGGAATGCGTAGGGAGGAGGCCGGTTACCCCGGTCACCACCGGGACCGAGGGGGACGTGGGGGAGTGGCAGGGCCCCCGCACGTCTTCCGTGAGGACCCGGAGGGTGATCCGGGGGCTATGGGGCGTGGCATCCGACGAGGCTGAACAATATGCGTCGGATGCCAGCGCACAATCGATGGCATCCACAACCTCCGCGTGGGAGCTCGCTGCAAAGACTAAGCGGGTCTACGCGGAGGTCATGGTTAAACAGCGAGAGCGGGGCAGAACGCCGGGGAATACAAAGGCCCGGCGTGAGGCTTTGGAGGGGTTTAGGGCGGAAGTTGATTTCCGGGTGGCTGGCGAGATGGCGGGGAGGATGACCTCCCCCCCTGTGTTATTTCAGGACAGGGGTGAGGGGCCCATGGCGGATGTCCCCATCGCTGAGATCATGGCGTCAGCGCACAACGCAATTGAGGAGGTGGAAAGGGTCGCCAAAGTGTCGCGCAGCCTGAAGGGCACGATGGTTAAGGCTCTTCGGCAGTCGTGCGCGGTCATGCGCGTAGCTGCCGAGGAGATGGGCCGTCGTGCCTGGGAGGCTGCCGACAATGGCGACCCTCAAAGGGAAATTGAGGCCCTAAAGGCGGGGTTGGCTGTCGCGCGGGGGGAGATATCCGCGCTCAAGAAGGAGGGGGCACTAATGAGGAGGGCTGCAGAAGGGGTGGCGGCAGAGGGCCCCCCCTCTTCCGCAGCGCGTGGGGAGAAAGGAGGGAACATGGGGCCC
>NW_014557887.1:3848-5484 GCF_001313825.1 Dinoponera quadriceps | reverse complement strand
AACGTAACTGAATCAGTTTTTTGCCGGTAAACCTCAGATGTTTTATGAATGTGGGATTATGAAATTGGTAAAAAGATGGCAAGAAGTCATAAAAAATAATGGTCAATACATTATTGATTAGTATATATTTTGTATATTAAATAAATTGTATTTTATACCTGTCAATAAAACCGAACGAACTTATTTTGCCAACCCAATATATATATGTATATAACACATCACTCAATAAGTCTCCGGTTTGACACACGTATGGCAACACTGTTGACAGACCAATATGATTTCTGGATAGTATTAGGTAAACAACTTTGCTCCCGCCGTTTCCCTATAGATAGCTTTAGTGGAACTTAGTGGTCAAAGTAAATAGATCATATACGTCATACAATCAACTTGGACATCTGTCAAAATAACCTAATAGTTACATTAGTCGATTTGTATCTGTACTATAAAGTTATCGTAGATTTAAGATGTCAGTTTACGAGCCGAATTCTCGTCATTTGCAGGAGGTTTTACTTTTCTGCTTCAATATGAAGAAATCTACGGCTGAGGCTTATCAAATGCTCTCAAATACCTATGATGAGATCGCTATTAGTGAAAGAACGTGTCGTGAGTGGTTTCAACGCTTCACGAACGGTGATTTTCACGTCTAAAACCGGCATAGCGGTAGAAGAGGAAAGATTTTGGAAGATGCTGAATTGGAGGCATTACTTGATGAATACTCGTGTCAAACTCAGAAAGAACTGGCACAAACATTGGAAGTGACTCAACAAGCCATTTCAAAGCGCCTCAAAGTCATGGGAGTGATTCAAAAGCAAGGGTATTGGGTGCCGTACGAGTTGAAGCTAAGAGATGTTGAACGGTGTTTGTTTGCTTGTGAACAGTTGCTTGAAAGGCAAAAACAAAAAGGATTTCTGCATCGCACTGTGATTGGAGATGAAAAATGGGTTCATTACAATAACCCCAAGCGCAGAAAATCATGGGGAGTTCCCGGCCATGCTTCCACATCGACGACCAAACCGAACATTTATGGCTCCAACGTAATGCTCTGTATTTGATGGGATCAGCTCGGCGTAGTGTATTACGAGCTATTAAAACCAACTGAAACAATCACAGGCGATCGGTATCGAACTCAATTGATGCGTTTGAGCCGAGCATTGAAAGACAAGCGGCCGCACTACGCCGAGAGACACGAGAAAGTGATTTTGCAGCATGACAATGCTTAACCCCATGTTGCAAAATTGGTAAAGACATACTTGGAAACGTTGAAAGGGGAAGTCCTACCCCACCCGCCGTACTCTCCAGACGTTGTACCTTCGGATTATCACTTGTTCCGATCAATGGCACACGGCCTGGCTGACCAACACTTCCAGTCTTATGAAAAAGTCGGAAAATGGATAGATTCGTAGATTACCTCAAAAGATGACCAGTTTTTTCGACGCGGGATTCGTGCATTGCCCAAAAGTTGGGAAATAGTAGTGGCCATTGGTAGACAATACTTTGAGTCATAACTTTATCGCCATTTTTTTACAATAAAATCTCAAATTAGAAAAGAAACGGCGAGAGCAAAGTTGTACACCTAATATATATAACAATTAAATAAATTTCTGCGCTTTGTTCTACGAGGGCAAGGTGAAAAGTT
>NW_014557887.1:0-3835 GCF_001313825.1 Dinoponera quadriceps | reverse complement strand
TGGCCAGTGGTAGACAATACTTTGAGTCATAACTTTATCTCCATTTTTTTACAATAAAGTCTCAAAGTAGAAAAAAAAACGGCGAGAGCAAAGTTGTACACCTAATATATATAACAATTAAATAAATTTCTGCGCTTTGTTCTACGAGGGCAAGGTGAAAAGTTATCGGCCTGACCCAGAAATGGCATTCCAATTGGCGAAAGTTTAAGTTTCCTGCCTGCGCGCACATATCATTAGTTTGTATGACAAGCTTCCACTTGTTTGCTCAAGTAGTTTGTGTAAACGAGTCTTTGCAGTACACGTCTTGCGCGTGTTTCGTTAAAATGGATCAATTTGAATTTTGTGCGGTCATAAAATTCTTCTTTTTGGATTGGTTAACCCATAAGGAAATTCATCCANCCGAAGTTGACAAAAGTTTACGGGAACTCTGCTCCTTCAATCTCAACCGTTAAAATGTGGGCAGCTGAATTTAAACGTGGTCGCACGTCGCTCGAAGATGACCCACGTGAAGGACGGCCAAAAACTGCAACCACACTGGAAACTATCGAAAAAGTGCACAATATCGTGTTGGACGATAGGCGAGTAAAGGTGTGTGAGATAGCCGTGGGCATATCGGAAGAAAGGGTGCGAAACATCTTGCACGCAGAATTAAGTATGCGAAAGCTCTGCGCAAGATGGGTGCCGCATTTGCTGAATGCGGATCAACAGCAAATGCGTAAACGACATTCGCAGGAATGTTTGGATCGATACAAGAGGGTTCCGACCGATTTTGTGCGACGATTTGTCACCATGGATGAGATATGGGTCCACCACTACACGCCAGAAAACAAACAGTAGTCGAAGCAGTGGGTGGAAGCCGGTAGTTCAGCGCCAAAAAAAGCGAAGTCGATCGCATCTGCCGGAAAGGTCATGGCCAGTGCGTTTTGGAATGTCAAAGGGATCCTGTTAATTGATTACCTTGAAAAAGGCAGAACAATTACAGGTGAATATTACTCTAACCTTCTTGACCAGCTGGATGTCAAAATTCGCGAGAAGAGGCCTGGCTTGAAGAAGAAAAAATCATCTTTCACTACGACAACGCACCTGCACACAATAGTGTGTTGGCAATGGGAAAATTGCGGGATTTGAGGTATGATTTGCTCTGCCATCCCCCTTATTCTCCTGATTTGGCACCTTCGGACTTCCTTGTCTTCCCAAACTGAAGAAATTTGTTTCTGGAAAGCGCTTCGCGTTCAATGAAGAAGTTGAGAGGGCCGTAGATGAATATTTTAACAGTCTTCCAGAATCACACTTCCGGGAAGGAATACTGATGTTGGAGAAACGCTGGACCAAGTGTGTTGAAGTCAAGGGAGATTATGTAGAAAAATAAAATCGCTTTTTAACTGAAAATCACAGTCTTTCATTGTCAGGCCGAGAACTTTTCACCTTGCCCTCGTATACTGCATTTTTTATAATGCCTTATTCTTTTAGTGGAAATATATTTTATAGAATTAAGTTTGTCTTAAAATATATGTTTTCAGCGCATTTAATGAATATGTCTGCGTGTACCATTTACGTGGCCTGAAGGTCAAGTTTAACGTGTACCATAAATGGTACACGAGGCACGGGACGTGTTAAACGCATGAATTACTACGTTCCCGTTAAGGAAAGCAAAACGTCTCCATTCAAGAATAAATGTGACACATAAATCATAAGTTTTTTACTTCATCCTGAATTTTATATATATTTTCTGAAAAATTTTCTAGTTTTATTTTTTCATAGCCTTATAATTCAATTTTTTTACAGACCGCATCGAACAACTCATATTTTGGACAAGAGATACACCTTAACATCCACAACATATAAATATCTGGAAATCGCTATCATTGCAGGACCTGTCTCGTTTGAAGAATTTGCCTTTTGTAACATTTGTTGCAATCAACTGTTATTGCCTATTTCAACATAGAAAGCGGTCAAGAACCTGCAAACATCGAGCGACATACACAGACAACGGAATTTCATTCTTCACCAATATAAATTCGAGAACAAGCGGTGGAATTTTGCAAAATTCACGGTGAAAAAGCTTACTCTGGTGAATATGTCTATGTATTTAAAATCGGAAGCAATGAATATGTTATTTAATCTCGAGCATTGCATTGAACATACGTACTCATAGCAGTGTGAAAATAGCATTTTGTTTCTATAAGTTTAAAGAATTTGTAAAAATTTTACAACCAAGTAATATCACCGATTTATGTTAGGAGCTTGCGAAACATTTGGGAGTAAGAACATTTGGGAGTGATGCAGAAAACCGTTTCCAAACGTCTACATAAGATGGGTAAGATCCGAAAAGAAAGAGAACGCGTTCTGCATGCGCTTACTGAAGCCAACAAAAATCAACGAGTGGCTGTGTGTCTTTCTTTTCTTAATAAGCAGCGTCGGAAGTTTTTCTTGTGGAAAATCTGCGGGCGAAAAGAAATGGATATTCTATAATAATCTGAAACGAAGAAAATCATGCGTAAATCTCAGCGAACCATAAATATGGGTCACAAAGCGACCCAATCGCTTCAGGAGGAAGGTTCTGCTCTACAATTAATGGGATATCGAGGGCGTGCTCTATTATGAACTGTTTGAATCGAGTAAAACAATTACTGCGGAATACTATCAATGCTAATTAATCCGTTAAAGTCAAGAATTAGATTAGAAACGGCCGTATAGTGACAAAGGAGAACGTTCTGTGAAATTGTTGCACGACAACGCCTGGCTACACATTGCTTCCAAGACAAAAGGCACCGTAATGAATCTTGGCTGGGAAGTCTTGCAGCACCAGACATATTTATTAGATATTGCTTTATCCGATTATTATTTGTTCCGACTAATGCAACAAACCTTGTCCGATACTTACTTCCAATCAGTGGATGAGATCCAAAAATGGCTTGACAACATTGTAATGTCCATATGCAGAAAACAGCATTTTTCCGAGATGTAATTTATCAGCTGCCTAAAATATAGCTTTAAGTTATAGAAAACAACGGCGAACAATTTAATTTAAAAATTTGTTTTATTTTCTTCCAAAATAAATTTCGAATTTTTTTGAGAAATATGGTATATTTATTTGTGCACATAATACTTATCTTTCCACTACCGTATATACTCATAGGATATACGTAAAACGTTTGAAAAGAAGTTAGCCGTTTATACGCAGAATTATATACACTTTCATATATCGTACGTTATATGAGCTGTATAATGACAATACGTAAAACGTAAGGAAATGTTTAAGAAACGTTCAAAATCATTGTTAAAGCACGATGATCATTTTGTACCCTTTGTCAGCGGTTTATTTTTCATTTTTTACTACTTGCAGTAAATAGCGGCAGTGATTAATTGATATCCGATAGCGAAAATGATGCTTTCGTGGGAAATCCGTTCTTGCATCGAAAATCATATTGCCGGAAACCATCTTAATAAAATCATTGAAAAAGAATCACTTAACAAAAGCATATTTAGTCGGAGAGCTGTTGTCAAGTAAATGAAATATTTATAATTTGAGCCGTAATTATCTTTTCTTTTCATATCATTTTTCATTTCCTATCCTTATTTCACATAAGATATACGTAAAACATCCGAAAAAAAGAATTATGTAGTGCAGAATTTTATAGTATAAAAGTGTAAAATGTTTAAGTTATATTTTAAACGTTTATAAAATGTTAAAAAACACCAAACTATGTAATTACCGTTTTTTATCATTTGTGAGCTGTTACTATGCCATTTTCTTACCTTATCAATCATTTTACCGTGTGAAGCCCCGTCTATTTGCGGGAGAAGGCAAGAAATGGGGGCGCATCGCCGCGAA
>NW_014557886.1:0-599 GCF_001313825.1 Dinoponera quadriceps | reverse complement strand
CTCGCTCAACTGCTCGCCACCAGAAGCTCGCCTCTCCTCTCCTGGAGCTTCTTCCTGGACACAGCCACGGTCCGGGTTCTCGCATGCTCGCTCGCTCGCTCGTTTGTTCGCTCGCTCGTTCGCACTTCCGCTTCGCACGCCTGCGGGCCGCACAGTGACGAACTTTGCTTGTCCCGTCTCATATGAGCAACCGCCTCAGGGATCTATCGCCGCGCCACGCGGCTCCCAATTGGTTCCTTCAGCCGAATCATTTGTTTTTCGGATGTTCGCGGGACCTCGCGTCTGTTACCGCTGGTTTTCGACGCCTTTTCGCCTGCTCTTTTCGGGGCGGAATCTGGCAACTTTTAAGGGTCGCAGTCGTTCGAGGATTCCCGGGTGGCCTACCGCGGGATCCTGATCTGCGACCGGGTCGCGGGACCTTGCGCTTCTCATTCACAAGGTGTCCATCCCGCTTTCAGTTGTCGTTCCTCCGTCCTGGCGCATCTCTCCCCGTCCCTCCGCATCTCTCTTCAGTTTCCTCCCCGTCGGCTCTTCCCTTCGTCCGTTGTCCTGGCTCGCGGGTTTCTCCACTCAAAAAAAAGAATCATTAAAGCCGCGGG
>NW_014557885.1:0-1407 GCF_001313825.1 Dinoponera quadriceps | reverse complement strand
GTGATTGAAATATTCAGTTTTATTACGTTATTTCCATGCGGCAGCGCCGAGAATTTCAGCCGGCGAGCGTTACTTTCGATTCTACATCATAAAACGTGAACTAATGAAAATTCACTTCCGGCTTGAATCGTTTCGACTAAATACGCCAGTTCCACAAGAAAAGGTAAAAGATATCAAACTTCTAGAGGAACTTGCAAGTTTGCGTTTAGTAGGCGACGTAACGTGAATGTCGAGTGAATCTGGCGTTTCCTTACGTTAAATCGTGAACAAATGCAAACTGGCGAGTGTGATTGAAATATTCAGTTTTATTACGTTTTTTCCATGCGGCAGCTCCGAGGATTTCAGCCGGATAGCGTTTTTTTCGATTCTACATCAGGAAACGTGATTTAGTGCAAATTCACGTTTCGGCTTGAATCTTTTCGAACAAATATGCTAGTTCGAAATGAAAAGGTTAAAGAAATCCATCCGCTGGCGAATCTTGCGAGTTTGCGTCTAGTAGGCGGAGTAACGTGAATGTCGAGTGAATCTTGCGTTTCTTTACGTTAAATCGTGAACAAATGCAAACCGGCTAGTGTGATGAAAATATTCCGCTTTATTACGTTATTTCCATGCGGCAGCCTCGAGGATTTCAGCCGGCGAGCGTTTATTTCGATTCTACATCAGAAAACGTGAACTAATGCAAATTCACGTTTCGGCTTGAATCTTTTCGACTAAATACGCCAGTTCCACCAGAAGAGGTAAAAAAATCAAATTTCAAGCAAAACTTCGAGTTTGCGTCTTGTAGGCAAAGTAACGCGAATGTCGAGTGAATCTGGCGTTTCTTTACGTTAAATAGTGAACGGATGCAGACTAGCGAGTGTGATTGTAATATTCTGCTTTATTACGTTATTTCCATGCGGCAGCCTCGAGTATATCAAGCGACGAACGTTTCCATTGAATCTAGATCAGAAAACGTGAACTGATGCGAATTCTCTTTTCCGCTCTAATCTATTCGACCAAATACACTAGTTCCACGAAAGAGGGTAAAAGAATTCAATCTGCTTGAGAATCTTGCGAGTTTGCTTGTAATAGGCGATGTAACGTGAATGTCGAGTGAATCTTGTCTTTCTTTCCGTTAAATCGTGAACGGATGCAAACTGGCGAGTGTGATTGCAATATTCAGCTTAATTACGTTATTTCCATGCGGCAGCCTCGAAGATCTTAAGCAGCGAGCGTTTTCATCGAATCTACATCAGAAAACGTGAACTAATGCGAATTCTCGTTTCCGCACAAATCTATTCGACCAAATACGCTAGTTTTATGAGAAAAGGTAAAAGAAGTCAAACTGCTTGCAAATCTTGCGAGTTTGTTTGTAATAGGCGAAGTAACGTGAATGTCGAATGAATCTTGCGTTTCTTTACGTTAAAT
>NW_014557884.1:0-8237 GCF_001313825.1 Dinoponera quadriceps | reverse complement strand
TCCCTGAATACGAGAGGACGCCTACCACTAACGGTACTCCCGAAGTCATCACCTTGGAATAATCATCACCGGTGAGTGATAGAACTAAGTCTTATTTCAAATCCAACGGGACTACCTGCTAGCGCGTATCCCAGGGTAGGGCTGAATAAGTCTGACAACCAGAAAGAAAATCTTGCCCCTCTCGAGGCCCGAGAATTGTAGACAACCGCGGCCGAGCGGGAGGTAACATTTTTGGTGACAGCGGTGGGATACCGCTAAAAGGGAATCCCCCGTAATGTAGACGCGCGGTAAGATCGCTAAGGAAAACCGGCCGCTCACGGCAAACGAAATCGAGGTTATGCAAGCCAAGTTATAGGAAAAGGAGACCTTGTTAGCCGAGAGGGCAAAAGCCATTCAGCTTGATCATGAGGAGATACAGGCCGAACGCGAAAAATTCGAGAGGGTGAGCGTACAATCCGCGATTTAGATTCAATAAAGATTTCCCTCGAGGAAAAAGAAAACGAATTATCCAGACGCGATGGTTCTCCCCGCGACCATTCCTTAGATCGATCAGTAATCGCGCCCCTCGATGTTGCACGCGAGCTATCCAACCTGCGACGCGATATTGAATCATTGAGAAGTAATGCCTCTCGATATGAAACGGATTCCTCTGCGGCGCCCGTACAAATTCCCACTCATGGAGGGGAACCACCACGCGTCTCCTTCCGAGAAGCGTTAGACACAGTGCCCAATTTTGACGGTTACAACATCCCACTAACCCAATTCGCGCGCGCATACCGTCGAGCCAGGGACGTAGTACCCCCTACTTCGAAAAGTAATCTTGCACACCTGCTCGTCAATAAACTGCGCGGTCGCGCTTATTACGTCGTCGAAGATGAGCCCTGCCATACCGTCATCGAACTTTTAGATTTACTGAACAGGGCATTTGGTTCCCCTAAGACAATAGATCAGTACAGGGGCAAGCTAAGCACTATCTTCTTGCGACCTCGCGAATATATTCTCGATTATGTAACACACATTAAAGATCTTCGGACGTCAATTTTAAATGCGGAGCGTCGAGAACATGGGACCTTGGACGAGTATATGATACTTAACGTGGACGCTCTCACGGCCAGATCCTTTTGTGAAGGATTAGCGTTAGAATTTCGCATACAACTAAATAGGAACCACTACAGCAGGCCATTCGAGGCCTTCGCCCACGCGAGAGATTTAGCCAAAAGACGAGAATTAGACCGAGAACACTCCGGAATATCGCGCCATAACGAGAACCCTCCCCCTCTCGCGGATTTACACTCTGTCGGCAGGCCTATAGCTCACTCTACCCCATCGCGTTCATCGCAAGACGCGAAATACAGTGACAATTACGCCAGGCCGCCGAGCAACACGCGCGCAACATGAGGACACCGAAGTCCCTCGCCAAGAGACAGATTCGACCAGCGCGCGTACAATCGTAATTTCACCCCTTACAATAACCGACGGGACGAATACACCCGACCGCGCGATCCCGTACCCCCTAGAGAGTATGAGGAGCCGCATAACGAAAGGCGACCGCCTGCCATGGAATCCGATGAGAACCCTCCGAACCGTTCAGGCCGCTGGTGCCGTTACTGCAAGAATTCGGGTCACGAAATTGAAGAATGCAGGAAAAGGCAGTATAATAATAGGCAGTATAACAATAGGTCAGGCCAGGGAAACTTCCCGAGCCCCTCGAGGGATTAGGACAACCCTCGAGCGGGACCTTCGCGCGAAGCAATCCACCCGATATCAGCGAGCAGCCCCGAACCACCCACCAAAACGTCGCAGTCTTAACCCCTTAATCTACGAATTAGATTCGAAAATTTCGGGCCTTGCATCTACCACAATTATTACATCCCTTACCAAATATTCTACAAATCCCGATCATCTACTACGGGTTATGCCCGTAATATTTACGTTTGGGCCGATCATCTACTACTTGCTATGCCCGTAATATTCACGTTTGGCCCGATCATCTACTACGGGCTATGCCCGTAGTTGTAGGTTGAGGGGTTAAACCGAAACAATTTTACTCACGTGCCGTCTGTATCCATAACCGCGCAAGGTCTCGCGGCCGAGACTGATTTCATGATAGACACTGGAGCCGCGCCGAATTTAATAAAGCTAAGAAACGTCCTCTCGAATCAAATTGACCCCAAAGAACTGATAACTCTTTGCGGCATTACCGAAGGAAACTTAATGACTCTAGGCTCAATAACCGTCGTATACTGTCACGTCTGACGCGTGTCATACCCGGCGAAAAAACCCAGATCCTATTTTTTCTTTCCCTTCCCCTTTGCCTTGTTCTGTCGCTAAGCCTTAAATCCACGCCATTCCTGTAAAACATTCCTAAAAAACTGAAATCGGATAAAAAGACAAACCCAGAACTCCTAATCTCCTTTCCTTCAAACCTAAAACCAGCTCCATCCAATCAAAACACTTAGAACACTCCTAGGACCAACCAGAAGCCTCGACCATATACCCTAGTCTTAGGAAAAAAAACCACACTCCAAGACGCTTGAAAAACCACCTCGACCAATCAAAAGCCTCCTCCATAGTTCTAGACAAATCAGAACACACAACACTTACTCTTTAGAGGAATTTCACCAAACCTCCTACATAGCCAATCAGAACGTCCGACACATATCCCAAGCGACACTAACCGCCACCTACAACTCGACACCAGCCCCGTCCGTTGAGTATAAAAGAGGGCCCTCAGCCCGTGGAATGCAGTTCATCCGCGGACGCGGTCCGGTGCACTCCTTCCGAAGCACCAACCTCCTAACTCTGGGTAAGCGTTTAAACTTAAAATTTGTATATCTAATCTAGACTTAGAATATATTCGTCACAATTCAAACTTAGAATATTTTGTCACAATCTAGACTCAGAATATTTTCGTCACAATTCGAACTTAGAGTATTTAGTCACAATCTAGACTTAGAATATTTTCGCCACTTAGAATATTTTCGTCATAATCTGAACTTAGAATATTTTGTCTCAATCGAGACTTAGAATATTTCGATCTCGACACTCTTTAGATTTAATATTGAGACTGAATCTTGTAATCTCAGACTGTACCACCAAAGATTTTCTTTTAGAATATACATATTTATATTTAACCAACGGTTTAGTATCAAGTTTATACTACCTCTAAAAACCCCACTCCGCTCCATTTCAAACCACCCCGTATCGATTGTATCCATTTTTCTGCCGTTGTTCACGGAGATCCTTCACACGAGAGCTCACCGGTGCTGGACAGCGGCACGCTCGTGCGGGGATCACGAGGAAACCTTGGGCTAACCAAGCTTCTATCACTCAACCCTTGCCGTTGTCTATACGAGCGCCCTCTAGCGAGAGCTCACCAGGTGCAGGACAGCTGCACACCCGCACGAGGCCCTCGTGGCAACCCCAAGTGTAACCGACACCCGCCAACCTGATTGCGTCACGAGTGTGGGAGCAAATAGGTGTAGGACAGCTGTACGCCCACATCTCTTGTATCAACCGGTTGCAGTGTCCCAAGTTTACGTTGCTTATGCCCCAGAAAAGGAAGCGACGGGGTGGTCGCGAATACCAACGTCGCAAGCTGGTGCGCCAGCTCACCCGCACCGCTACCCACGAATTCAACTCCCTCGTTGGTTTATCCATCCCTTTCCTCTCTTCATGCCCATCAAGTCCTCTCCCAACGGAACCCCCACGTGCGCCTACCCAATGGAGTGCCCGTCGCCGCAACCGCTGACCCCGCGTGTGAACAAACTGTGCGAATACAAGCTGATACCGATTGACTTAAACGAATTCAAAGTGACCAAGGTCCGTCGTACGTCATCACCAAGGAATCCGCGTCCCGAATATCACAAGATCCTGAGAGCCGAAACTGTACACGCCTATTTCGGGGAATCTACATCTCCCCCTCCTTCACTGACGGAACTCCGTGCCACGTTTCGAAACGTCTTGTACCGCCAACAGCAGGTCCGCCACTGGATTCAATGCCACGAACCACGAGTGCGGACGCCAGGTGAACACTAAGAGCGATCCAGTTCTTACAAACGAGGACCGCTCCCTGAATACAACTGCCATTGACAGCATTCCCGGAGTCACCGCTCTGGAAATATCATCACCAGTAAGTGATAAAAATTAAGTCATATATCAAATCCAACGTAACTACCTGTTAGCGTGTATCCCAGGGTAGGGCTGCATAAGCCTGACCACCTGAAAATATTTTGCCCCTCTCGTGGCCCGAGAATTATAGACAGCCGCGGCCGAGCGGGACGTAACAATACAGGAGGCATCCATTGAAGTTACACGTAGTAGAGAACTCGTTCCCCATTATTCAGGAAGAAATCTTAGGATCTAACTTCCTCAGTAATGCCGCGCGCATAGATTTCGAAAACCGCGCAGTCGTATGGCAAGGAATAACCATCCCCTTTACAAGGCACGAATCAATAATCCTCCCTGCCCGATCCCGAACGGTACTCCCGCTAAAAGTAGGTAACACCGCGCTCACAGTAGGTTATGTCCCCCGTTTAAACGTCGACGACGTCATCTACTTAGAGGAGGCCGTGGTGACGAATCGAAACGGAAAAGCTTACATAGGGATAATTAACACAAAAAACGAGGATAAGAAAATCACTGTTCCCATGGTAGAAATGGAAGAAATAGAGTTAGCCTCCTCCTCTCGACCAGCTACCTCCGGCCCATGCAACCAATCTTCACTCGATCCTTCAATCTTAGAATCTGAGGCTTCGGTCATAAATTCCGGCACATCCGGCCAGCCTTCAACCGACTTTTCCTTGCCAAGATCTAAGAGTCCGGGCATAAAACATTTCAAAGATCCGGCCGTTTACTGCATCGGTAAAGTAGGCGACAAGGGAGCACGTGTAGAAAATATTAAACGCTCTTCGTTTGGACCATCTAAACGAAGAAGAATTCGACAATGTCTCATCCCTCGTGGAAAAGTATCGCGATTTATTTAGGTTACCTAGCGATAAGCTGAAATACACTAACGCGATAGAACATAAGATTTCCACGACGGATGACATACCCATTAATACCAAGTAATACCGCTACCCCCCGATTCACAAGGAGGAAATAAAAAGGCAGGTCACGGAACTGCTTGAAAACGATATTATCAAAGCCTCCAAATCTCCATACAACTCCCCCTTGTGGATCGTTCCCAAAAAACCCGATTCGAAGGGAAATAAGCGGTGGTGCATGGTCATAGACTACCGTGCGCTGAATGAAAAAACCGTGGGCGATGCTTACCCAGTGCCCAACATTGTAGAAATATTAGATCAATTATATAGCGCGAAATACTTCAGTGTTTTCGATCTCGCAGAGATCGCTTCCATCAGATACCTATGCATAAGGCGGACGCGCAGCAAACGGCTATTTTCACGCCTCAAGGGCACTATGAATACTCTCGCATGCCATTTGGATTAAAAAATGCCCCTGCGACGTTCCAGCGCCTTATGGACCAGGTTCTCACGGGTCTCCAAGGTAACGAACTATTCGTATACCTAGACGATATCGTCCTTTACGCCAGTTCTCTAAAGCAACACGACATAAAATTCAACAAGCTAGCGGAGCGACTCCGTCCTGCAAACCTAAGCCTTCAGCCAGATAAGTGCGAATTCCTCAGAAAAGAGGTAACCTACTTCGGGCACGTAATAGGGGAGACGGGTGTGAAATCCGACCTTTCGAAAATAACAGCCGTGCAGGAATTCCTACGACCGAGCAACGCGAACAACATAAAGCAATTCTTGGGTCTTGCGGGATATTACCGGAGGTTTATACCAAATTTCTCGAAAATCGTAAAGCCTTTTACGGGTCTATTAAAGAAGGATGTAGCCTTCTTGTGGGAACAATCTCAGGAAACGGCTTTTGTACAACTGAGAGACGCATTATGCGCAGACCCTCTGTTACAGTATTTAAATTTTTCCGAACCTTTTATCGTAACGACCGACGCGTCCGGTTACACAGTAGGAGGCATTTTAAGCCAGGGCCGGATAGAAAAAGACCTCCCTATAGCTTACGCGTTGCGTCTCCTAAACACAGCCGAGTAAAACTACTCGACCATCGAAAAAGAATTACTCGCGATTATATACTGCGTACGTCATTTTAGGCCTTAACTTTATGGGAAGAAATTCCAGCTGGTCACCGACCACAAACCTCTCGTGTGGCTACATTCGGTTAACCGATCGGGACGTATAAATACGTCAAACGTAAACAATATCGGGTACGGGTAGGACATATGAATACGTCCTTGAAATATGTGTTGCGCCATGAAACGGGCGGGCCGTATATTTCCGAACAACAAAGGTATTAGTCATCCATACGTGTCTCGACATGAATTTAAGACACGGAAGGAATAAGTATAATTTCGCTATTGAGAGTGTTGGACGTGTTCTTGGTGAGCAGTATCGGGTACGTACTTACACTTACCTACCTATTTTTTTATTATATATTATTTACATATATTTTATATATAGTAGATGAGAGAGGCCGGTTCTGTCGCAATTGAATCTGTTTTACCGGCCGAGTAGGGAGACCAGTTGGCGCAGTTGTATCTGTTTTACCGGCCGAGTAGTAAAGCCAGTTTGCCCAGTTGACGCTGTTTTTTTGTTTTACCGACCGAATAGGACCCTGCGGCGGTCGGTACCCTTGCAAAGGGCCAGTTGTTTTTTTACCGACCGAACAGAGCCCATGCAGCGGTCGGTACCCCCTCGCGAAGGTCCACCCACCCTCCCTCTCCCTGATCGCGACGACCCGCGGTAGTCGCCCGCGAAGGTCCGCACCCATCCTCCCCCTACAGCGGTCCGATCTGTACCCCCTCCATAACCCTCCATGACCCGTTTGCGACGGCCCAAATTCACCCACCCACCCCCCTCCAGCGCACTCGCCCATATAGCGCGTTCACTTATATCTAAATGGTGAGGGGGAAAGGTAAGGGGGAGGATATTAAGAAATTTTTTTTCAATAAAAAAAAATTGTTTATTATAATTGCGAATAATTGCGAATAACATCATTGGATATAATAAAGCTCGCAGAACCCATAGGTATTCCACTCCTCTTCGTTGTCCCAGTCCTCCTCGCCAATCCTCCAGAATTCGTCAGCTGACAATCAAAGGTAGCGTCTATAACCTGCCACGTCTGCTCTTTCCCAGCGATCCCTTTTTCCTTTGATATAGAAGACTTTCTCAAACATCTAGAAAAGGGGGAAGAGAATTTTAGAAAAAAACCGCAGAATTAACCATAGGACCACTCCTCTTAAAAAAGAAAAAGGGAAAAACTTACTCGCACAAATGCCTTGAAAATAGCTGTTTCATTCCCAATGGTTATCAGATCCATTGCAATTATTTTCACTTAATATCTTTCTTTACTTCACTTAAACTCTTCTCGTCCGCACAATCCTTTCACGTCGACACGAGAATCTGCACTGGCCGCCGACACGAGAATCCGCACTGGCCGCCGATGGAGCCAAAATCATACCGTTAATGCTCAGTGTATCTGCATAAGCAGCAACAACCCGAAGCCCGTCCGAAAAGTAGCTGCATAAGCAGTAACCCGAGGCCGCCCGACCGCCAATAGAGCCAAATCATACCGCTAATGTTTGAAGCATTTGAATAAGCAGTAACCCGAAGCCTCCCACTAACAAAGATCGGCTCACCCTGCAGCGGTCGGTACCCCGCCCATCGCATTCACTTATATCTAAAAAGAGGAATATAGGGAAAAGGTAAGGGGGAGGATATTAAGAAATTTTTTTTACAATGAAAAGAATTGTTTATTATTAATTATTCATAACATAATGTACAAGGTCTTTCAAGGCGCATGCCAACAGCTCACAGTCGACGAGAGACTCGCTATCGAAATCGTCACTTTCACGTATTACTTTAGCTGCGTAATACCAGTCAGTAGTTTTTGACTCGTACCATTCACGAATAATATCTTTTTGTTGCAAAATGCATGCAAATTTTTGGAACTTAGCATTAACAATATGCGCATTTTCATACAACCAGGAGTACATATGGTCAATACACAGCTCAAGATTGAATAAATTATTCAATGCTTCCGGTTTTAAATACAACGACTTATTGAATAATGTAAGCTTTATGATGGTATCACCGTGCATCTTACGGCATTCCACCGACAAATCCCGAATCCATAATGGCGATGAATGAGGTGACTCCACATATCGCTCGATGTGCGCACGTCTATGTATAATTTCT
>NW_014557883.1:295-1456 GCF_001313825.1 Dinoponera quadriceps | reverse complement strand
AAAAGAACGTCCATTTTCGCCATATTTTATTTTTTTATTTCAAAAAAAGGCAAAGGAGCTGCGGAAGCTCATAAGGAGATTTGTAATGTGTATGGGGACAATGCTTTAACAGAACGTGTGTGTCAAAAATAGTTTGCCAAATTCCGTTCTGGAGATTTTGATGTTAATGACGCGTCCCGTTCTGGTCGTCTAGCAGAGATTGATTCAGCTGTAATAAAGAATACCGTCGACAAAAATTCATCGCAAACAGTACGAGAGATTGCTACGACATTTAATATATCCAACACAAGTGTAGAAAACCATTTGCGTCAGTTGGGATACGTTTCTCGCCNCGCACGAATTGACCGAGGCCAACTTAACCGCTCGCATTTCCATCTGCAACGCGCTGCTGAAACGCCAAGAAAACGATCTATTTTTGAAGCGGTTGGTTACGGAAGATAAAAAGTGGATCGTCTACGATTACGTAGTACGTAAAAGATCATGGGGAAGCAACAGTGAACCACCACAAATAACCTCTAAAGCGGAATTGGACCCGTAGAAAATTATGCTCTCAATGTAGTGGGATTATAAAGGTATGATTTATTATGAGCTCTTACCATCAGGCAGAACGATCGATTCAACTGTATATTGCTCTTAATTAACGAAATTGAATCAAGCAAAACGTTCGAAACGTCCAAAATTGGCAAATCGGAAAGGAGTCGTCTTCCACCACGACAATGCCAGACCCCATACTTCATTAACTACTTGGGACAAATTGTTAAAGCTTGTTTGGAATGTTTTGCCTCACCCTCCTTATTCACCGAACCTGGCACCCTCTGATTATCATTTGTTCCGGTCGCTGCAAAATTCTCTGAACGGGAAAAACTTTGCTAATAATGAAGCTGTTAAAACGCAACTAGATCAGTTTTTTGCCGGTAAACCTCAGACGTTTTATGAATGTGGGATTATGAAATTGGTAAAAAGATGACAAGAAGTCATAGAAAAAAATAGTCAATACATTATGGATTAGTATATATTTTGTATATTAAATAAATTGTATTTTATACCAGTCAAAAAAACAGAACGAACTTATTTGCCAACCCAATATATTTGTCTCTGCCATTAAGGCAAGTGGGAGTCATTGTTAATCCGTTTCCCTCCACCAAAGTATCGCCTCAAGAC
>NW_014557883.1:0-287 GCF_001313825.1 Dinoponera quadriceps | reverse complement strand
ACCAAAGTATCGCCTCAAGACCTACCGCTCTTCCGACTTGTGCTTATTTAATGATTCCAAACCCTCTCTCCCGTATGCATGCGTGCGTGCGTGCGTGCGTGCGTGCGCGTACGTGTGTGTGTGAATATGCGTGCATGCACAGTATTTAATGAAAGATCTTTTAAGTTTTAAGTTATTGTATTTAATTAAACTTAAATCGTGTTTTTTATTTTTTTCAAAACTGAAAATATAACCGAATAGGGTAAAGGAAGCAAAACGAAAAAAAGCTGTGGTAATGATATCGTTCG
>NW_014557882.1:0-140769 GCF_001313825.1 Dinoponera quadriceps | reverse complement strand
TTTTGACACACACGTTCTGTTAAAGCATCGTCCCCATACACATTACAAACTTCTTATGAGCTTCCGCAGCTCGTTTGCCTTTTTTGAGATAAAAAAGTAAAATATGGCGAAAATGGACGTTCTTTTCTTCCATATTTGCAACCGTGCAATACGCACAATACTCTGGTATTAACCGGCGTATGTTTACAAATAGGTTAGGTGGAACGTCGCTTTTCAGCTGCGCAAGCGCGTTGTGCGATAGCGCTGTGGAAAAGAGATAGCAGAACGAGTAAACCTACTCCGATTGAAAAACCGAACGAATTTATTTGCCAACCCAATAGTTTGACCCAGTGCAATTCAGTTCAGTTCAGTGCAGTTTTAGTGCAGTTCTGGTGTAGCGAAAGCGAACAAACCATATGATGTCAAACGTGTGCAGAACGTTAAGACATTCTACGAAAATGTTAAGCAAATTCGTGACATCAAGAAACGCGTTTTCGTGGGATCAGCGATTATCATCGATGGCCAGCAAAGTCCGTCAGATAGAGGTACGTAAAGAAATACAACGTAACTACGAATGCAAAACTGCATCACTCGACATATTGTCTAGTAGGAACGAAAGGTCAATGTTAACGGCATGGATATAAATTATGCCAGAGTCGGCACGGGCGATCATCCGGTGTTATTATTGCCCGGCGCATTGGGTAAGTAATTGTTAATAATGCAATTGTTGTTAATATGTTACACATTGTTTGCGTAAGAAATTCCGTATTTCTGAAAATAATAGTATAATTGTTTTTCACATGCCGCCATCTACTGGGTAACTATTGAACACGATATGATAATTATGATCCACGTGTCTGATAAAAGGTTAAAATATCGTTATTACTATTAGAAATAAGCGATGTTGGAAAAAGAATCAGATTAATAAACAGTGAAAAATATTAAGTTTTTTATCATGATATGTGAAAATGAAATGGTCTTTAAGACTGATTCTATATTAACCGTGCAATCGCAAGATTGCAAGAAATTGACCAATCACAGCCAATTATCTCTCTTGTGATCGAAAATAATCGACTGTGATTAGTCGATTTCTTCGAATAAAAATAATCGACTGTGATTAGACGATTGTGCGATGAAGTAATTAATATAGAACCAGTTCAAAAATCGTTCTATATTAGTTGCAAGTCGGTCACAAGTAGATGTAACACTTGTCGCGACAGTTTTATATATATATAAAGCTAGCGGCACACGATGCTTGTTTCGTACTGAATAGAAGTACTGCGTTCTGATTGGTGCATTTTCAAAAAAGGATAACAATATACCAATCAAAACAGTATTTCCATCCAGCAAATAATCCAGCACGAAAACAAGCGTCGTATGTCGCTGGCTTCAGATCCATCTTAACCATATTTAGTCGAGACACAAACCCATCTAGCGAACGAGCTCTTTCTCAATACCGCTAGACGGCGTCAGTAAAGATATTTAACTAGTAAGTTGGACACGTGACTTCTTGAGGAAAGAATAAAACAACTGCTATTTATAACTGAGATTCTCGAGTGTTATAGATACTGCTTCGCTAAATTCAAGAGTATGTGGCGAAGGCAAATTACTGAAAGCGCCAATGTCGCAGCATTAACGAAACAGAAACATTCGTTTGTTCATGCGTCTGTGAATTAGTTTGACTCTTAAGTGTCTATTTAAGGGTTAACTAAATTCTTAATAATTAATATCTCGAAAATCAAAACAATAAATTGAACGAAACGCTCGAGTAGGAATGAAAAATTTCTTAATGCAGTTTTACTCCTTTTTCATATTAAAGCGCTTCGCGATTGATTAATGCCCATTTCTACTATCATTGTTTAAATCCAACTGACGATTAACTTAACTAAATTGACCAATCGCATTGACTTAACGAAATTGACCAATTAGATGAACTGATCAATGCGACTAATCAATTCCATTGAATTCATTGTCGATTAGATTTAAATCATGGTGATAGAAACAGGCATAACTTATAACCGTTTTCGGTAATATATTTGCCGATTATTATGCGTTTGAATATAATAATCTACATTGAAAAATATCATACCAAATTAAAGAAGAAAATTTGGGCTTTCAAATGATGTAAAGCTTACTTATATGCGATATTTTGTTTACGCGATGCAATTCAATAAACTTCATAAAATCTTTTTATATCTGACCAATCTCGATTTATATTGAAGTGACGTCTTAAAAAATAAATAAAATTTATATTCCACAATAATATATGTAAAACTATAGATTTCTAGCTTTAAAATACTTCTCGAGCCAGCTCGTTACCATTATTTTTATCCAAGTTATAGCTCGTTGAATTTTACCTACTGCTCATGCCCGAAAGAATTGATCTCTTAATTTTTGCGCGTTATGTCAGCAGTAGGCCTTTTTATCCTCCAACTTTGCGACCGAAGAGCAAGTCAAAAGGCGTTTTTATCCTTGTAATAACACATTAGTACAATAATCGAATTCTTATTTTTAAATAATGTGACTTAACGACAGATGAAGATAATTTATTCTTTAGCAACAGAATTGAATAGCGATTTGTATACATTTGTCTCTATTTATTAACGAGAAATAAAAATTTTTTTATCCGGTGTTAAATTATATTATTAAAAAGTAAGAATCTTAGCAATAAAGATTTCAAAGCAATTCAAGTGAAATATGTATTGCAAGAGCTATATTTCTAGCGAAGATTTCTGAGTAATGTCTGCTCATGCTTAATTATTCTTTAATTTTTTCGTTTAATATTGTTCATATTTTATCTTTGGATTATTAGTATTCATATGAATTCTTGGTAAAAACTTGACAAAAAAATTATAATCAATCATTCCTGTATTCTAAATGATCATCAGAAGAAATTACTTCAACCGTTATTTTGTTGCTGAAAATAGAACGATTGCATTATGACACAAATATCCCACATGGTGGAAGTCGATTATTTATTGAACTATATATTTTAGGAACGATCTGGACTGATTTTAAGCCGCAGATTGAAAATCTTGACGTGGATAAGTTGGTCATAGTGGCGTGGGATCCACCCGGCTATGGAAAATCGCGACCACCTGACAGAACGTTCTCGGACGATATGTTCCAGCGCGACGCCATTTGCGCCCACAACTTGATGAAGACTTTAGGCTACGAGAGATTTTCTCTGATCGGTTGGAGCGACGGTGGCATTACGTCGTTGCTGCTTGCTTCGATGTATCCCGAGAGCATCTACAAGATGGTTGTTATAGGTGCAAATGCGTACATACAGCCGGATGAAGTGAAATTATATGAAAGTACGAAATCCGATCTTGCTCACGATATTCGAAACCAAAGTACTGTTCAATCATATAATAATATCACCAAAAATAGATTTCGTATCTATAATATTCCTGGTAACATATATTGGTTACATATACATTTTATAGATGTATGTAATGTTTCATCACCGTTTATAAAATGAAAACGACACATGCTATTTGAGTCGTCAACAGTCTAGTCTAAAAATTACTCTGAAATTTATAAATATATTTAATATACAGAAAATAAGTGCTAGATTCAAGTAAATAATTACTCCAATATTCCTCAGCAAATTTTTATTTAGATCAAATAATATTTATTTGATCCAAGTAAAATATTTTCCAAGTAAATTATTCAAATAAAATATTTACTTGATTCAAGTAAAATTTATTTAATCCAAGTCAAAATTTACTAAGGAATATTGAAGTAATTATTTACTTGAATCTAGCAATTTTTTTTTGTGTGAAGCTACGATATTAAAACAGTTTAGGCTCGTAAGAACGATTAATATTATAAAAATTTATTTATACCGATAAAATAGCTAAGTTTCTTTTATAAAAAAAGTAAAAAGGAGATTTCGCTATTATTTATCTCGTAGATAACGCATTTAGCGTAATCTCTTCGGTCTTACGCAATCCTTCATAAAATATTGTTGTACAGATATCAGAGATATCAATTCGTGGTCGAAGAAGATGAGCACACCTATGATACAAGTGTACGGTAAGGATTACTTCAAAAAGATTTGGTCTGATTGGGTGGACACCATGCAGAGGTTATACAAGAAACAGAACGGTGACTTGTGCAAACAGGTTTTATCGAAGATAAAATGCCCAACGTTGATTGTTCAAGGGGCCAAAGATGTGTTGGTTCTGCCGGAACATCCGAAGTACCTGAAGCAAAACATTGCTAACTCAAAGTTCGTATTTCGTTCACGGACTTAATGCAGTCGCGATAATCCACAGGACATTTTACTAGTTTTTCTCGTATTGTGTTACAGAATGTACATCTTCGAAAAGGGCTCGCATAACCTTCACTTGAGATATCCCGACGAATTCAACAAATTGGTGTTGAATTTTCTCCTAGAAAAATCGAAGATTTAATACATTCAAACGGTGTGATAAATATCTCGAATATTATGGAAATTAGATACACGTAACAAGGTGATTTACATTATATTGATTTTTCTTTGTTTCTTTGTAGTAAAATTTATATTAATCATTTAGCCTCAGCTTTATTAAGTTTATTATTAATATATTTTTTAAGTATAACATGGTTTTTACAAATGGTTTTCACACACAAATATGTGTGTATATATATATATATATAGAACCGGATAAAATTCATTATATATATATATATATATAATGAATTTTATCCGGTTCTATCATCAATCGCGTTAAATGTGACGTTTTGTTCGGAACTATGAATTTTGAACTATCAATTCTGACTAAATATGGCCATCAAATATGGGATCAAACATTAAGAAACTAAGAAGTAATTTAAAGGAAAACAATTATTAAGTCACTGTTACTTATCTATTTGTGGCCTTATGAACTTTTGCGAGCACCTAATATTTCAAAATGAATAAATCATAATGTCTTAACTCTTCTCAGTTTATCAAATGAGATAACTATTACAGAGAAAAGCCTCTGAATATACTCCAAAAAATATTCAGGAATTCCAATCGTATGTGGTATGTGGTCTGTGTTCATGAATCATTTTTATAATATTCTACTGTGAATTCCTAAAGAATTAGAATTCAGCAAAGAAAAAAACTTCTGAAATATCTTAAGAATTCAACGCGTTATCTTTATAAATATATATCACAAAGTAAATTTGCACGAGTAATGTCACATCGACACGTTCTCTTCTTTTCCTCTTCCTTAAGGCTCATTATCCAAATTAGTATTTTCAAGTGGTCTTCAATTGCAGCGCTATCCCGTGCTCGAAATAGACCTATATCATCATATCTGGCCAGGAGTGAGAATGATATGAATTTAAGGGCTGTCATTACGGCCCAAATAGTCTCAGTGTCTGAATATCCATTCGTTGCCCGAATTTATGGATATTATCCGCGTATCTGGACGATACTGAAGGTAACTGCATGCTCAAGTCATATATGAAGTACTCACGATACATGGCTACCCAATTATTCGCGCAGTATTACACGAATGACCCAGTTATTGCGTAACCTCGCAGGCAAGGTTATTACTCTCTGCACAATTGTAGTTTGAGGAAGTTATAATTAGCTATATACACGCATACGTATACACTAAAAGCGTATACACGTATACGATATGCGTGGCATTTAATCTTGTACTATTTGCTCTTGAAGCATAAACCGGTCTACTATTTAAAATTATTATACACACGTAAACATACACACATCGACATCAAACTGCATATTAAAGAGACGCGATACTCCTTTCAACTTGACATATCGATGACATCAGCGACGAGGGAATGTATCGAAATTTTCTTGCAACGATTATACGCGCTTTTAACGCGAAGTAACATGCATTGGGACTCTCATTTTTCGCTACGTATGTGGCTAAATCTACCGTCATTCGGTCTCATTAATTCCACGTGACTATCTATAATACATGTAATCTATAATACATGTAATCTTATCTACATGCTTATTGCAACATGTAATCATTAAATATGCGTCCCAAATAAAATCCCCTCTCTATTCTGTAAAGTGATAATTCACAGGAAAGCTCAGATGTCAGTTGAAAAATCAGTAAATTCAGGTATGTCGGCTTACAGAACAACCTAAGCTGTTCTTGCGTGGTTCAGTGATAAAAGATAGAGATTAGTACAATATCTAAAATCTTTTGATTTTAAAAAACCAAAACTCATACTATAGAATAGCATTGTCAAATGAATTACTTACCGCTTTGTTACTTTAATCTTCACAAAAAGATAGCTCAACAAATTTAGTTTTAGTACAACGAAGAATCAAGCGACGCTAATAACACAATTGAACGTGCTTGAACGAAGAATCAAACGACGCTAATAACACAATTGAACGTGTTTGCAAACAGAACTGCTACTTCAGCTTCAATTACACAGTAGACGAATGTCATGTTCTATCTGACAGAGTTTAGTACTTTATAGCTGAATACAAACATAGGTATGTTAGTTTACCATATCTATGTTAGTTTTAGTACTTCTTCTTTAATATAATAAATATCGATTCATTAAAGACCCTGCGACCACGTAATATCCTTTTCATTCCAACAAATGCGATAATGCGTAATGCTAGCATGAGCAATCGAGATGCTGTACGTCTAGAGGATGGTTAACGAGTCAATACCCTCCGATACAATAACATGTTCGTTCTTAGGAGGAAAAAAAAACTCGCAGCAGACGCGGAATCAGATATTATTGCAGTCAGCTCACAGGTCTCTTGTCGAGACCGACGTGCCGGGCTCGAGATATGTACTGAGAAATCCTTCGTACATAGATAGAAAGCGGTCTTGTGCCACTTATTATACAAGCGCCTTTATATCCGAAGAGGGCCAGGCGCTTTTTCGCCGCTCGACCTGCCCGACAAGCCGTATATTGAACACGGATTGACCGGTAATGATCGAAATGCGGCCACCTGCGACCTCGAATGACCCCCCGCAGGTGATCCTCCGCTTGTGAGTCTTGAAAGCGAGATAACACGCAATCTTTTTCCAAAGATATTGAGGGCGCGGACCATGAGCTTTTAATGCTCCCCGATCGAGAGATAATCCGAGACTTAGTTTCTCCAGGCTTTTCCTGCTCATTACGAAAGTGGAGAAATTAAGCACACCCGAAGCGTATCGTTTACTATCATAATAGAAATTGAATAACCCTAAAATACTATAATATTAACGTGTGTGTCCGAGACAGAGATGATTTTTGACGAATCTCCTTCTTTCCTGTTTGTTTTACACTCCAAGATATTATTTCGTTTTATATTTTGAAAATGTACAGGATGTCCGGTAATTCATGGTACACCGCTTGTGAGCAAGTAGAATGTGTTAAACTGAGCAGAAAAGTCTTCTACTATTTTGCAAACAATCACGCAAAATTTCGAGTTATTGATAATTGAAAATGGCCTTTTCTGCTCAATTTAATCCATTCTATCTACACACAAGCGGTGTTGCGTGAATTACCGAACACTGTATGTGTTACATCAAACAATCTTTAAGTTTCTCCTTTTTTAGCTACTACGCGTCTCCAAGACATAGAGTTAGGAGCATAAGTCCAAGTGTAAAGATTAGTATTCTAGAGTTAAAAAGCCCAAATGAGAGACCAAAATGACTGGCTCACTGAGATTAGACAATAAAGTTTCGCTTTAATATCTGAAATAAAATGAAACAAGTTCGCAGTGTGACGTAAGACCGATCTCAAGCGCGAAGAGAGACATATCCGAAATGGACTCTGCGAATCGCAAATTCAGCTTGTTCTCGGGTTGAACTCTTCGACAAAACTTTGTTAGGAGAAACTTTTCTACGCGATCGAATGTTTATATGTATCTCGACACATATAAGCCCTCGAGAGCTTTGTGAATAAAAGGAGTCGGTTAGACGCAGGATATGCAACTATATCGTCACGAGTGCGGCCGCTTCCACTTATGTAGCCGAGAGCCGAGCGACTTCGCATTTCTTATATATATATATATATATATATATATATATATATATATATATATATATATATCGGCATTCACATTTCCCGCTGAGATATTACGAAGTCATGTTCCCTAAGGCATAGGTAGCGTGCGTTTCAATTCTTCAGGCACTGTGCCCATGTGAACGTCATTCGCGTGCAAGTTCACACGGAGATCCTGCGTGAATATCTTCGAGCATTCCCGTATCCATAGAATTTCACCGTGAGTCCAACTGTCTGATTTTGCTTCTTGTGAAATATACTATGATAAAATCGCTCGTTAACAATCGATCACGATTCCGTGAAGGCTGGTTGGAAGCGGAACGCGAGGCGGAGTTCCGATAATTTTTCACGTTGCTAATGTGACCAAGTCGATCGAGGTGAACGAAGTCTATGGGCCGTCATGTTTCTCTCATGAATATTTGTATAGGAAACAATTTGTTGCGAGATTCTACCCATTATTCTTTATAAATTGAACCACTATCGCGTCAAGCATCTATTATAGTACATTAAGGTTCATATTAAAGGTCGTTACATGAAACTTACCTCACGTGAGATATTCAGATATGAATTTAGAGTTGGATATGAGTTTTTCAGTTGAATATTTGTTTGCTCGATTCTGTAATCTGATTAATTTATTCCTTTAGCCAACCAGTCCCGGCCTCCTTTATTAATTGCTATTCGCTAGAAATATATGTTATTTGTGGTGTAATGTTGTCAATTTTGACCACTCGGATACCCGATTCTTTCAGTAACTGAGTATACAAGAATTTCTAACTTTAATATTATCCGTTATCGTTAGAAAAATCAATAATTTGTTCGAAAATAATCGGACACAGGAAGTGATTGAAAAATTCGGGTACTCGAGTAGTCGAAATTGACAACATTAATTAAGAGGAAGCACATGTTAAAAGCGTATATCTTTAATTTACATATTTATCTTTCCCCCGACTAAATAATCACTCGAGTGAATAAGTTTGTCTTTATCTAAAGGACCGCAATCTTTCTCGCTCTCCCTACCGCGCGACATGCAGTATTCTTGAAAACTTGGAGAAACGGCAAAGTTACGTCATCGATGCGATAAAAGAATTCACGGGGGGAGGCACTATGTAGGTTGCAGTCACGCTCACCGATGCAGCGGAGGAGCGTATAGGTGTGCGGGCGATCGAAGAAGCAACAAAAAAGACACGGAATGTAGAATGCGGCGGGTGTAGCCAAATATGGGCAAGTGGTTTCTCGCTTCGATCAAGCGACTCTCCATCTCTCTTCCACCCTCGTGAGCTCCTGCACTTCCTCCTTTTTCGTCTTTCGCGAAACGATACGAGGGAGGACACCCGAGAAACGCCGAAACCCACGAGTGCGCCTTGCGAGGAGAGAAAGACCAGGTCCTTAATCTCGAGGACTATAACGATAAAACATACTGAACCATCTCTTTCCTTCGAGTACCGTACGGAAATCGACGAAAGTTACTGCGCCCTGGGTACTTAACGATAAATTAATCAGTTTTATTGTCCCGCGTACTTCGGTTCACTTTGATTGCCCGAACACGCACGTGGGCGTAATTGCACGTGCGGTATTATTTCAAATTCTGTAGCACTGCCTCTCGAGAGTGGCAGGTATAAATTTTAATGTCGCACACGTGCACACGTTATTACTAAAATATAATGTTAATTAGTAAATAAATATTTATAATCTATTTTAATAATGATAATATACTATGTAATTAGCATGTAGATACAATTCGCAATAATAATAAATTATAAAGATATTATATGACTTATATACAATAATTATATGTTACAACACGTTCGCGGATTTGTACTCGTCATTCAGATATGCCTACAAGGCATTATAAATCAACAAAAATGTTGCGCACGAAAATTTGTTTAGTTTTTTCGCGCATATCGGAGATATGTGATTGAGTTCGAATCCCATTTTTGCATTTAACTTTCGACAGTCGGCTCCTTTGACGGATCGTTCTGGATTTGGATCGCTTCGTGCTCGTTGCATTTTGCCAATGTGGCAGTACACAAAAGCGACTAACGAGATCTCCTTGTACGGCCCACGCGGCGTTTCGTTTTAGGCGAGTGCTCACAGCGAACTTCTGGCTCTCGATCCTTTCTTCATTAAGTGAGGTGGGGGGTCTTTATTGCCTTTAAATGGCATCGATGGTACCGACGTGACGCATTGTGTAACGTTTAGCAATCGAATGAGAAACAGACGTCGCAGAGCGCGTAGCTATCACCGATATATTAGTATCGCTCGCGTGATAAATTGTAATAAAAAGTAATGTAGGCGGAGAAAAATTATGTTGACATGAATGAGACCTCGACGCAGTATATCACAGTTGCGCGATAAAATATCGTAGCTTGAAAATATTTCAGTATTTATGCGAAAAGAATTTTTAATTTTCGCGAAGGGGATTTCGATACAAGCTATACAAGGTGTTATATGACGCATCGTACAAAGAGTATGTTTCTGATGTAAACTGAAGTAGAAAATATTCTGTAAACATAGGTTCAATTCGGAACGATTACCCATCTACAAGTATTTAAAGATTATAAATGATAGCATAGTTTTTTAAACTCTTTTTATTAAAATTAAGAAATAAAACAGAAAACATAAAGATTACATAAATTGTTCAAATTGACGTCAGCATTAATACACAATATGGTGCGATCTAAAATGGATTGAGAAGCCGCACGAAGAAGATTATAATTCTCCTTTGATACTGCTCCTTATTTATTCTCACACATCATTAATTGTGCTGTAATAATTCAGTCTAAGTATTAATTTTCCTTTCGTTTTATTAAACTTTTAATCTTTATGTTTTTCCTTTTCATTTTGAATAAAAAATATTTAAGAAATTTGACCGTCATTTATAAAATTCAGACACTTGTAGACGGATAACCATTTCGAAATGAACCCATGTTTATAAGACATTTTCTATACTTCAATTTACATCAGAAACATATTCTTTAAATTTGTATAATATGTCATGTAACACCCTGTAGATCGTCTAAGGTGAGTTCCAAAAATAGATCGCGGTCCTACGTAAAAATTTGTCTTCGCGAAATCCCCACACCGAAGTCGCCTCTTTCCTTTTAAAAATCGAGAACGTGCGAATGTCTCCTTCCATCTCGAAGCGCCCACGGATGTGATCCCGCCTCCGAATCGGATGTCGAGCGACTTATCGGCTTCGTTCTCCTTCGCAGCGACGCGTGCACGCCGGCGACCTCCGTCGTGGAAAACGACGCCATTTACGGCAAACACGCGGACGTTGTCGCCCGTTTTCGAGCCCACGTATCATTCGATCGCACGAGAAAGTGGCTGTGTGTCAAAATCTTGGCCTGGATATAAGCGAGACGCCCAGCGTCGCCAGAAGCTCCGCTATGTCGGCTGGGTCGCACGATTTCGCCGCGAATTATCATTATTTGCGCTTTTTGCGACGGTCAAGCGCGACGTGTACAAGCAACAAGAAGCTAAATCAAGAATAAAAGGATTAATCACGATACATATATATGCGTCCAACGTTACCTAAGAAAGTATCCTACTGATATTTAATGTTTTGGCACGTAATGACACATCTCGACTAGACCTCGATTACGTCATTAATGAGACAAATGGACGGGGTATACGCCTGCGGAAGCATTTAGGCGTATCAGTTGTCGTTCACCTTCTTAAGATCAATAAAGTACCAGGCGGGGCAAGGTCTGGTCTGTTCGTCAGTCTGGGTCGCTCCTCTCTTCGGTCGCCGAGGCAGAGAAAGGGAGAGAGAAAAAAGAGAAAGATAATATCTTGTCTATATATATAGAGTTCTCTTAAGGTAGTTGGTCTGTGACAATACTATTAGAAAGATAATACATTAAAATAACACGAAAAAGCTCGTCAAATCTGTACTAAATTATTATAAACTGATTATAAATGATTAATGATATATACAGCTTTAGCATAGTAAGAAAATACCAACCGAACTTACATAATGTCCAAAGATTTATAAAGAAATAGTCGTTTTTCACGCTTTGACGTATAATGCTTTCAGCCGGGATTGCCTGTGTTAAACATGTATTTGTGAATATATCATATATATCTCTCGATAGAGACACACAAATGTATGCTATTAGAGAAATCGATCGTGACGTCGGATTTCTCCATATTTTTCTATATTTCTCGCATTTTTATATATTAATTAAAATATTGTACGTGTACAATATTATCAAATCTTGACAGATCAGCTGACATATAGTTTAATCATTATCAGAAATAGTATACTTTACATATCGATTTTTGGGAAACTAACTTTGGTTTCAATTATCGCAGCTATAGTCAATTTTTTTCTAATTTTACATATTATGTAGATCGTGTTTCGATTAATATGCTATTAAAATTTGAAGAGATTCCTAGAAAATAAATTTACGGACCAACTATCTTAAAATAATACGATGACATGACAAATTTCAGCTTTTATTTCATGTACCCATCAATTTTGGTCATTTTAGCAATCCAACAACGGTAACGTTTAAATATTACTATAGGTAGCTGCCTATAGTACGACATACGATAATGTAACTAGCGCGAAATTAATTCATATTCGTAGAATTTCACGAACTCTTGCCCCTTCTATTTCTCTATTTAACATTTTATTTCCGGCTCTCAGTTATTTTTGAAATAGATAACCAAGAAGAGGCGGCAAGGCGAACGTTCCGTTTGTCGGAAATAATCGCTATTAACCGCAATCGACTGGCTGGTGAGTACCGTCCGTGGAGAAATAGAAACCGCGCGCGCGACAGTCGCCCTGCTACAATGTGCACGAGTATGTATATGTATATATATATATAGACAATATCGATCGTTGACGGTGACTCAACGTTCGTGCTTCTGACTCAGGATAGCTTCGTGCAAACAACCCCCTGTCGCAATTGTTCGCCGAGGTGCGCACAGTGTAAGCAAGGTACGTGCGGTTCTCCTTTATGGAAATTCCGCACGGCCATGATGGGAAGAGAAAGAGTGGGAAGCCACCCCCGGCGCAACGGAGCCAAGCGAGAACCGAATACATCCCTTCCATCAAGGTCGATAACCGTGACTCACGCTCACCTCGCGCTGACATGCGTGGAAAGAATACCGCGAGTCCGCCTGTTACCAGGTGCGAATTCGGGATCCACGACACGTGTGTCCCGCCTGAAGCACGATCGACTAATAGCGTAGGTTTGGTGCTACATAGAGGCTGAAGGTTACTTGTAGGAGTACTAAGCCTGTAGCTGGAAGCGCTTAATAAGCTACGCCACGAGGTCGCGGGCGATGTGATACGATTTTCTAGCGTTTTCGATTCACTGAGTCCCGATCGGATAGGAGTTAAATAACCCTTTCGCTGTGTACGATGTATCTCTGTTGAAAAAATCAGGTAGAAATCCATATAGGAAATCCATATGAAATTCTATGGTTGTTCCTGGGGATTTGCGCCAAAACCCCAGGCCCTAAATAGGAATCCATATGGGTTCTTATTTGAATTTTCAAAAACCATATGGATTCCTATATGGATTTTCATACACCATGTGAATTCCTATATCAATTTTTGTTATCCTATGTGGATTCGCGTAAGTTCCTATGGATTTTCGTGGAAATATTCAACAGGGATATACCAGGTGTATGCATAAGTTTTTTCCGGTTTAACTAAGAGATGGCGCCAGCGAAAAGTACGCAGCGTATTAATTTGACACATACGTCATTTTGTTCGTCTGACATTTAAAACTATAAACACACACAAGTTGAGTCCGCCAAAAACTAGCGTCTTTGTTTTATCGTTCAGTGATCATGTCGCCACGAAAGGAAATCATTTTTGTATCGAATTGTGACGGGTGACGAAAAATGGATTTATTTTGAAAACCCGAAGCGGAAAAAATCGTGGCTTTCACCTGGCGAAGCCGGTCCATCAACACCAATGCCAAATCGCTTCGGCAAGAAGACCATGCTCTGTGTCTGGTGGGACCAGAGCGGTATTGTGTATTATGAACTCTTGAAGCCCGGCGAAACCGTTAATACACAACTATCGCCAACAAATGATTAATTTAAACCACGCATTAATCGAAAGACGACCGGAATTGGCCAGAAGACATGGCAAAGTGATTTTGTTACACGACAATGCGCCGTCTCACACAGCAAAACCAGTGAAAGACACTTTGAAATCGCTTGGATGGGACATCCTTCCGCACCCCCCGTACTCTCCAGACCTGGCGCCATCAGACTATCACCTCTTCGCATCTATGGGGCACGCGCTCGCAGAGCAGCACTTCAGCAATTTCGAGGAAGTTGGAAAATGGCTCGACGAATGGTTTGCCGCAAAAGACAAACAGTTTTTCTGGCATGGTATTCATAAATTACCTGAAAGATAGGCGAAATGTGTAGAAGTCGATGGCCAATATTTTGAATAAAAAAAAACTAATTTCCCTTGAAAATTACGTGTTTTTTTTTAACCAAAAAACCGGAAAAAACTTATGCATACACCTGGTATATGTCGTCAAACATAACTTCTCAATCGCATATGCCACATATATACGTTGTAAAAAATCGCATTTAGACACGCTGTATACACTAAAAAAAAAAAAATATAGGTATTTACGAATTTATTTGTCGGGGATATAAAGTTTATTTCTCAGAAATAAGGTTTATTTCTGTGAGATAAACTATATCCCACAAATAAATTTTTAAGTATTTTTAAATACTTTTTAGTATTTAAAAAAGTGATTTTCAAGTACTTTTTCTCAATGTATGTATATAGAAAATAATGCTAAATTTAAATAAGTAATTACTCCAATATTCTTTAGCAAATCAAGATATTATTTCGTTATTTGACTGTCGTATAGAATCATTCGATATATTTTAATATGATAAACGGCACGAATTTAATAAACTACTTTTGTCTAATGTGCTCTTCTTGCAAATGTAATGAGTAAAAAGTTGAAACCATGATGACGTCAAGAGGCTGCTATAAATGGTATGTATTTATGCAAATAACCGTCAACCTGTATACGTAGCACGTAACCATGTCGAATTCAAAAGACGCCAATAGAAAAATTGCATATTATGTAACGATGATTATAATTTCACAATCTCAACTTGATTTTTTACATTATAAAATACAGACTATGTTACATAAATAACACGTACTCAGCAGATTTAATAAAACTGTAATATATATTATATGTGCTAAAAAAAATGCACAAATACATACCGATACATTTTTCTATAAAAATGTTACATGATTTTTCAAAAACCCTTAAAATAAAATCTTTTTAAAGAAAAAATCTATTTTCAATTTAAAATCAATTAATTCTAAATAAGGCCGTTGATATGTTAAAATCGTTGATAACTGTGTGTGTGTGTGTGTGTGATACGATTCGTGTGTGTGATACGATTCGTTTCGACAAACCTACCAATTAGCTTAATTTCGATTCAGAAGACAGATCGTGGCATTTAAAGCTACATGCGCGCTGATGTCACGTTCCGCCGCCACGATACTGAGCACTTCCTACAACGTAACGCGACGTGGCTTTTAATCAGTGCATCTCGCGAGCGAGATCAGAGGATCGTTCCGAGCGTTTTTCTAGACGCCGATAACAGGGATTAAGTAACGACGTTCGTTCGATACAAATCGACCGCTAATTATCGCGAGACAAGGCGCCGCGGCGAAATGACGCCAGCACTGCTTTTTCTCCTGTCGGCGCACGGGAACGCGTGCTCGCTCGACGTCGTTTTAAAGTAGACATGATGTCATCCATTATGCCCGCGTTTATGCCCGCGGACCCGCTGCTTAATAGCAAAGCCAACGAAGGACAATGGACATGGGGCATTAAGCCGAGCGTATCCTCGTGAATTGTTCTTACGTCGGACATTATGCAATCTCCAGCGGCAAGATTGACGAAAGGCCTTTGGACGCGTCAGGCCACCGACGCACTGATTAATTCCCGCCTCGGCTGCGCTCAACGCCGCCAAAACAAACGAAGGAGCGCGCGAAAAACGCCGCCGGAGGCTCGCGAGACTTACGTCCTCAAAACTTGCGCTCACGTGGCACCGAAAGTGCAATTCGAGTACGCATCATATAATATGCTTATAGATCAGGTTACTCTGAACAAGAAAGTCTTCTTGCAAATAACAGGTAAACTCTGAGTTATTAATTAAAGAAGCCTCTATACATGATTATATTCAATTAATGATAACTCGAGATTTCGCATGTTGTTTGCAAAATGGTAAATGACATTTTGTTTATCTAAATTCGTTCTAACGAAATTTGTGGATGTTATTTTGAAACACACTCTATGTGTTCATGCTATATTGTAAAATATTATTGTGTAATACTGTAACGGTAACCATAACATAAAAAAAGAAAAAAATTTCGAATTTCCTCGACATGATCGAACCTCGGTTTCTCGAAATAATTAGCTGAGTATACTTTACCACTACACTCGAGGAGAACTGTTAGAGTGTTAAATGTTTATAATACACATGAAGCTTGAGTCAGCTATGTCACGGCGGAAGTTACATATACATGCCATACGTATGTAAATTGAATGTGTACCGGAAATTTTCAATTACTTTATAAATAACTTTATTCGGAATAATTGTACTTGTGAATAGCTATACAAATTTAATCTTGTATTTCCTACAAAAGTTATGGTATCAAAAGATTTATGTCAAATGCGAATGATAAATCATTAACGTTTCAGTTTTCAATTTTATAAATATAAATTGTTTCAGTTACATAAAAAATTCCAAGTAAAAAAATGTTGAGAAAAATATAGTATAAAAGTAAAACAATCAGTAACAGAACAACTTTACTACGCGTAAACGTTCAAATCTTGGGTGAAAGTAACTCTTAGCTTTTCCAATTGACTTCCGACATGGGCAAAAATCTACCCGATTTGCTGAAATCCGCGATAGCCTCGCGACAGACCTCGGAGAGGAGAGAACGCGAATTTCGCTTTCATATTCGGCGATTCGATCGTCCACATCGCAGCGCGATCGTGGAAATGCAGCACTTCCGCGGAAACGAAGAGGATGATCGACTACGTACGTGCGTGTCGGATGCGTGTCGTTCATGTCGTGCCAGAGGCGGACGCAGCGCACCGATCGCGCCGGCCATGATAATTACGGGTAACCACGGTGCTTATGATCGATGCCGGCGGCCCCGTTACGCGCGCGCGCGTTTTATCACGCGAAACCGCGTCGCCGTTGCCGCATACGCGTGCGTACCCGCGTGCGCGCCCCTTTTTTCATTCTCTCCTCTGCAGGACGACGACGACGGCGCACGAGGTGATCCATACAAGGCAACGACGGCAAGACCGGCGGGCTACACCTCGTCGCTGTCGTCGTCGTCGATCGCACCTTCTCTCGTTCGCGAGCACGTGTACGCGTGCGAGCGCGACCGCGAGAAGGACACGTAACGTTGACGTCTTTCGCGTTGAATGCGAGAGCACTTGACCCGACCGCCCGTCGTAATATAACTTGTATTGCTCCGCTGTGTGATACGTTGACAGCACGAACGGAACATTGTCGTCTGTATGTGACGCGCGCCGCCGCACGTTCAGTATGTAACAAGACCCGTCGATATCGAGCTGCACGGGAACGCTCAATATAGGCAGGAGGGGGATTTCATAGGCAATTTGACATTTGTGTCCATCGCTGTGACCTCAGATTTCTACGCTGTGTAGGCGCTTTCGCAGCGCGTAGAAAAAAAGGGAATCAGCTTTAGATCGAATAGAACGTTGGAAAAAGATTATAGACAACGATGGAGAATATATCATTGATTGAATAAAGAACTTTGTTTGCCTAATCACTGTCTGACTTTTACTCACAAACTCCGCATGCACTTTTGCACTCACCCAATAATATTTACTTGACCCGAGTAGAATAATCACTCCAATATTCCTTAGCAAACATTTGCTTGAGCGTAGCATTCTTTTCATTCAATATATAAACTTAAGAAGCATGTTTCGGATATAAATTGGAATAATAGAAAATATCTTATAAACATGGGCCTAATTCGAAACGGTTATCCATCTAAACATGTTTAAAGTTTATAAATAGTAAAGAGCGCAATTTTTTTAGAAACTTTGTACTAAAAATATAAAATAAAGAAAATGAAAATATAGGCATATATAAAGAAAGACTACATAACTTGTTTAAATTGACGTCCTTGGGCATTAATATACAGATGTTATTTAAGATAGGTTGAGCAGCCGCACGAACATCATGATTGTTCCTTATTTGTTCACACGCAACATTAATACACTGTATTAATTCAACTAGAGTATTAACTCTCCTTTCATATACTAAACTTTTCATCTTTTGTTTTCTTTTTTATTTCCCAAGTTTAACAAAAAAGCGTTTCAAAAAATTGGGCTGTCATTTATAAACTTTAAACACTTGTAGATGGATAACCGTTTCGAGTTTGATCCATGTTTCTAGGATATTTTCTCAATTTAATCACTTCAATTTACATCAGAAACATGCTTCTTATGTTTATACAGTATGCCATGTAACATCCTGTATAATGTAATAACATCATAGAAAACAAGACTCGTGACGAACACATCGATAAGCGAATACATCGAGAAGCGAGAAGAAATCACGTTCTGTAATCACTCCGTGTGTATGTGATAATTCTCAATGAGCAGAATGATAATGCGATTAATTACACTACATGCATGAATGCCTGAGATGAATAGCATGATAGTAGTTATATAAACGGCCACACTCCGCTCGTTCATTAATTAATCTCGCCGGGTTGTGGGCTACTGGGCGTGTACGTGTTCGTGAGTCACTCTTATCGACTTTTCCCTACGACAGGTTGGGGTAGCCAGGATGAGTCTAAGACGAACACCGGCCTAAGGATAGAGTGGACTACGCTAAAGTTAACCACCTGCCGCAACATGCTACCTCACAGACATTTTAGTAATTTCCTTTAATCAACATTGAAGCGTAATTTGTCTCGTCTCCCAAATGGCGCATTTCCGTTTGAATTAAAGGATACCATATCTTATAAACCTTTACGTTTCATGAATTTTTACGGATTTAATATATTTGTTGAAAATGTTATAAACAAAACGATTTACCACGGCTCGGGAACGCGAGGAACGATGATTTAGAAAATCCAAAATTTTTTTGTATTTAATTCCAATTTAATTAATTTAATTTAATTTAATTAATTTAATTTTTAATGTATATTTAATTTAAATTGTTTTATGTGTATGTATCTTTGTTGAAATTAGTATTGGCTAACAAGCAGTACTGACTAATTAGATAAAGTATTGGTTTCGACCACTGATTGATATCGATCACTGATAAACAAATTTATTTATTATCACACGTTTATTATGAGAAGTATGTTTCGCTTGAGGTTTCCCACAGAGTTATGTATGTCTCAATTCTAGCCACAACTACTTTGTGCACTTCCTACTTGCAACGTGCATGTCTCTAACAGAATGATTAGGAGAGACACGCATGCAGTTGACTCATCGTTTTTAATGAACCATTATACCCTACCTGAGTGCATGTAAACGTTATGCATAACAGTTGAATGGCACATCGGAAATTTTTACCTTCTCAAAATTGTCACACACAAATATATACTGTATCAAATATAAAATATTATGGCACTAAATATTCTTGCAATTAGTCACAAATAATTGATGAAAATTCGAGGACGATTAAAGTTATATGTCGAATAAGAAACGTAACATTATCGAAAGGTCCCTCGAACTCCAGTTTAAATCGAAAGATAATTCACGTTTAATCGTTTTCTTTCTATACGACATATATGTTACTCTTTATCGCTAGTGGTATAGATTGCGAAATTCCGAATTATTCATGGGCCATAGGCCTCTGTATTATTCACAAACGAACGTACTTGCGGTATTTATGTAATCGCGCGTACACGTATAAACGTCATGTACTCGTCATACACAATAAGTCCTCTTAACAGGATTTGTACTTAACGCGTTTTTGAGGAGGCGTTATATACGGCGCACCAACGCATCTTATGTGAAAACGAGACAGAGTTGCTGTTAAGGTAATGTAATGTCATACGACGTAGCCGTGGACGAATACAGTACTGTTGCGCAAAGAATTCACGTCCCAACGTTCGCGACAATCTTTGGCTTTCCAATCCAAAACCGTTCGCAATTGCAACAACAATAACCCTCTGATCTAATATTATTATGCACTACTTTCTAAATACAATATTATCTGTGTGATAATTATCCGTGATTAATTACAAGAATCTTATTTTCTTTTTTATATTCGAGATACAATATATATTTCCGTATGACAATTCTGACAAGGTAAAAATTCTCCATTAATGACGTCAGCAACGTTATTAACACATCATTATGTTTACAGGAGTATTTTCTATAAATTTGATATAAATTTGAAATATCAAAACAATAACATTTCGAAAGAACCAACTGATATAGTACAAAAGTTAACAAAACAATATTGTAACGTAGTAGCAATATTACTGCAAGCTTCTATGTTGTATGGGAAATGATCACTCAACCTCTGGATTCATCCAACTTTCAACTTTGACTTTTAATTCAATCATGCTCTTGTCTCGTATTTAAAGACGAATTAATCGTAATTAAAGACTCACTTCAGACGAACTATATAATTCGCGACAAAATCCGAGAATCCTATCCGGAATTCTATCTACATTCTATGCTCCCTTCCCCCTCCACATAATGCAGGGAACCAAAAATGTAATATGGAAACATATCTCTAATTCTTCGAGTGCTTCTTTAGCTCCAAACAGAATTCCGCCCTGAATTCCGTCGTGAAATATAAATCATCCGAAACGCGCTCTAAAGGGGACAAATATAGAGACGACTGAATTAACCCTTAATAAATGTCTCACTCGTCTTGAGGAAGGTCGGCGATATCGACGCCACCGCGCACCGCTGCCGCCGCGCGTCCGCTTGCAGAGAGCATTCGCATCTGCAATCGTGCAGCTTGCCGCCGCCGACCACGCCTGCGAATCGATATGCTGCAGGCGCACGTATTTCGCTCGAGATACACGCCCGGAAGTCTCGTAACGAAGCACTGCAGCTGTGTTAACAAGCGGAGCGGCCATTTCTCGCGCCGACTTTGCGAAGGAAGGTGAAAAACCACCCTGCGTTTTCTGCCCACGACGCTCGCTTCGTATATTGACCATTCGTGTCCGATCGAACGATTCGCCTCCTCGCTTTATAACAAAATGACCTCTCTGCGGCAAACCCAACCTCACCCGCATCTGCGAGACTACCCGTCAGGACCGAAGTAGCCCTTCTGATATTTAGGGCGTTAGCCGAGGGCGTCGGAATTTCTGAACCAACGAGCGGAACCAACCGTTATGTAATGACGATTCTGTAAATAAACATTTTGATGTCATAACTTTTGTAAGAAATTTATAAGATTAAATTTGTGTATAGCTAAGAATTAATATTTAATATAACATTAGAGTATTCGCGGATACAATTATCTTGAAAAAAATTTGTTTCAATAACTTTCTAATGCAATTTAACAGGGTTTTTTTTGTATTTTTTGTAATTACAATTATGCTAATGCAGCGACGTTACAAATCGTAACGTCACGATTCTGTGAAATTTTATAAGCAGAAAAGCATCGCAGATGCTTGATATCTTGCAGTGAAAAAAAGTTCTATTGTTCCAGTAATATTTACTTGATCCAAGTAAAAAGGTTCTTCAATACTTCTTGATAAATATTTATTTAAAATAAGAATATAAATGACTATATATAATATTTCCTTTGTATAAATAGACATCACTTGTATATATTAAAATATGTTAAAATTGCGACAAATATTAAATTTACAATATTGAGTGTATCAAAATTTCATTTTAGAAAATATTTATCGAACAAAAAATTGAAATTTAAAAACCATTAGATTTCTTCAATGGAAAAGTATTACATATAATTCTATATTTCTAATAAATATATATTCTTTTAAATTTGGAGCCATTTTATACTTATATTCAGTAATTTACTCATAAATTAAGATATTACTTCATTCAAGTATTTACTAGAAGCTATTAAAATATATTTAAATTGATAAAAATATTACTTGATTTAAGAAGCTGAAAAACAGATAATTACGTTTGTCATTCTAGCACATTTCTTTTGTGTGCAGTCACGCATGAAATTCGAGAGGACTTTCATCGTTGCAAAGATTTTGCAAGTATAACATGATCGATTTTAGAAATATTTCAATTGTGTGAATCTTACCAGAGAGAGTTAAAAAAATCGAACCTTCATATTACTTTTGCTACATTCACTACACGAACGTGTATCAAATCTTTTATCAAACATTTATTCTTATCGGTACTCACGTTAGAACGGCGTCCGGTTTCGAGATTATGCAGGTTGATCTAATGCTTTGTGTCCGCAGAGCCGTAACGTTCGAGACGGTTGCATACGCTGAGCTAATTAATATTCATCGGGCAAATATCAAGAAAGTAGGAAAATCACTTATCACCTTGCGTGCGTTACCTACCTTTGGCATCTCTCACTCGTCAAGAGCGAGCAGTGCATTCGCGAGGCAACATCTACGACAGTAAATCATCACGAAACAGCAGGAAGGACGGCGAGATGGAAGTGCAATTTCAAGTTGCGTCCTGTGCCGTCCCGGCCGACCGTTATGACGCAAGGCATATCCGGCGGCGTAGAGCCACCGCATTGACGCTAGACATCCATAGCAACTAGAACGCATCTCGCCATTTCTGAAAAAACAACGCAGATATCCTGACCGTAGCGCATGGGGCTCCGGGCGACATCGTACCGAGCCTGGAACTGCTGCGGCGTAATGATTCCTCTTGAGTTTCGACGAATCGCAGCCATTTCGGCGGTGCGGAATCCGCAGGAGTCTATGCGCTCGCCCGGCGGCGGCGGCGAACGATCCGGCCGCGCGCGCACGCGCAGTTGGCAACGCTGCAGTCGTCGCGGGTGCCGCCGCGCGAATTGCGTGATAGAGGGGTGCAGGGAGGAACGGCCGGGCCAATCGGACGAGCGATACGCCTGAGCTCTCCCCGCGCACCGCCGCGCTCGCCCCGGAGAGACTTGAAAATCTGTAACGGACACCGCAACCGGCGCATACTCGTCTCTGGGCTCTCGCGACGCGTTAGTCCACGTTCGTCGTCGTTCGCTGGTTCGGTAGCAATCGCTGCAGTCGCCGTCGCGGTAGAGATACCAAGGAATCCCCTTCAGTCGACAGAGTTCGCACGAGCAACATGAGGGAAATCGTTCATATCCAAGCCGGTCAGTGCGGCAACCAAATTGGAGCGAAGGTATGTAGCCGACACCGAACGAAGGAAAGAGAGGCCGGGTCGCGATCGAACGAACCGACGCCGCGTGTCGTGCGTTCCTTTGTTCGCCCTTAGTACGACCGGAGCCGGGATTCTACCGTGCTGATTTTTCGACCTTTGCCCGCGTCTCCGTCGGAAACTTTGCGAAACGATCTCGTCGACGAGGAATCGCGTCGGTTACCGCGAGAGATATTTTCTCGATCCCGGTGATACATCGGATATACGAAGCCACGCCATTTTCTTCACCGAGTGACCGTACTCTCCGCTTCTGGAGGAACGCCGTATATGCCGTCTGCGACGATTCCCGACGGCGCGCGGAATCTCTCGACTCGCTCGTCTCGTTGGTATGCGAAAAAACGACAGTGCCTCGCCCGCGCGCTCGGTCGAAGACCTGTCATGGCGACAGGAGCTCGCGCCGGCCGGCCGGCGCGAGCGAGCCGAGTCTAACGGGTTTTTTTTTTTGTTCCCCCCTGTTCTTTTCTCATGTCGCGCCACCGCGTTCCGGAACGAGGCGTCGTCGTCGTCGATGCCTGTACGACGGCCATCTTCTCTACGATACATCCTTGTACTCGACATGCACGTTACTCTGCGCTCGCCATAAATCACTGTTTCATCGCGAAATCGCGCATGCTGTGCGAATTATTCGCAAAAGTCGCCGAATTTGCCCGTCATTGTCCGGTTTACGCGGGGTGGGTGTGGCATACCTCTCGGCGACGTGAAGATAGTCGCTGTACGCGGCGACATCGACCGCTTGCGCGCGCATCTCTTCTTCCTCTCTCTCTCTCTTTTTTTCTTTCTTTTTCTCCCCCTTCCCCCCCTTTGCTTTTTCTGACTCATTGAAACTCTTCGGAGCGTCGATATCCCGACGCTACTACGCTGGACTTTTCACGATATTCACTCGCTAGTAAAGCGAGAGATAAAACAGGGAATTCAGTTATATTATTTGTGTTATGTATCAGTAAAATATAATATGCTGATTTTAAGTCAATTTTTTACATTTAGCAGTCTGCGATGTTACTCGATAAACGGTTATATCTTTTTTCTGAATATCTAACTCTCCTTTTGCGAAATCTTCTCGATCATGTTCGTATGAACGCGTCCTAAAGGTAGATACACACCGAACGAATGAACGGCGAATGCGGTTTGCTACGTGTAATAACTTACTCAACTTGCACATTCATTCATTCGGTGTGCACACGCCTTGCTGCAGATGAAATTCCTTCGTCGCGTTCGTCGGCCGGTGTGGCGTCGTAATCGCGCTAACGGCTACACGTTGATGGGCGGGCGTATTTGAAAATTTTTATATGGCGCTCGCTAACGGACGACCGATGACACGTGGCTATACGTAAGTCGTGAGTCCAGATACGCTCCAACGCTCGATTTCTCGTCAATCACGCGGATCGGCGTCTTTCGAATTATACACGGTGCTGTTTTTATACTTTTTGTCGATTTATTAAAGATATTTCATTGATCAATCCTTAGTATCATTTTTTTATCTTTTACTTATTACTTTTTATATCGTTAGATGTTATGGGAATTTTGACGATATCGTGAACAAAATGATACTTAGAGAACAAAATTTATTCGAAATTTATGAATCAACACAATTCTGAAGTAATCACGTTTCGTTCTTTCGCTTTATAATGAGAAGACTGAGAGAATTTTTATGATATCATTGATCCTATCAGAGAGATTTCTTATGAGAACGGCAAAAAGATCGAGGAGAGGTTGGCCGATGTCCATCGTCACGCTTCTGTAATTTTTAAGGCTGCTGCACCAAGTCATTGCCCGTTTGCCGAGTTGTCTATCTCAATCGATCCGACTTCACTCTAGCGTGATATCAGAGGTTATTTTTTGTCCCATCTTTTTATGAGATATCCCTTGCACTCACAATATGAACATAATGACATGAGAGAAGCAGTTTCGTCAACGAATTCGCTAACAATTGTGTAACTATAAATGTAATTGATACGTTATTGTTCGTTCATCTAATCTAAAAAATCATCACAATATGATAAAATTTAGCGATAATCGGATCATATCGTCAAAGGAGTGTAATCTGATAAGTATATAGAAAAATTAAAGAAACAATAAGAAACTCTTGCCAACTTGTAGACTAGAAGGTCATGTATTAATGTAGATGCAAAATTTTAAATTATATTACTACTATGATTAGCTTCGGAAAGACTGTATTTTCTTTGTGTTCTAAAGACACATTCGACGCGATACAAATAACTTCGATATCACTTCATTTTTTTTTTATTTTAGCGAAATACATACGTTTGGTCGAAGGAGTTTTTTCAGCAACGGGATTATTTTTTTAGGAGATAAGATATGCAAAATTGCGTGTTCCGAATAAAATTGCACTCTATAAGGGTAAGAACCGTAATGCAAACTACATTTTACTTGACGACGACGGGTGCTTGTTGTGTAACTATTATAAATGCCCACTCAATGACGCCTTCGAGTCCAAGGACATCGAGTCTCACGTAGCGCGGCAACACGCTCCCAAATAAAGGAAGACAGCGATATCATCCTCTCTCGCCATTTTCCTCCGCATCACCTCGGCCCGTTTCGAACCGTTTCGCGTTGCCGACGAAGCGACCCTCTCTCTAGATATAGCCAGGTGTATCGATCGTGTCCATAAGGCTGGGTACATCTATCCTCGCGACTCAATGACGATTGCTATTTTATTTTTCACCTTTAAAATTTCATTGCAGAATCTCTGTGAACGTTACCAATAATGATCTAAATATTATTTTTAAAATAAATTTTATGTATTTATCAATTATCGATATTATATATAATTTTATATGTATATAAAATTTAATAATTTAAAATTTATATATCTTGCCACAATCATATATGTAAGTGATAGCTGCTTTACTGTCTTTATCGTCTACGGATATTTATCACACTAGTCAATAATAACATTACACCATCTTTCTTCAATGTCCGGTTCGTTAGAAAAAATTTACGAGCTAAACTCGTCTTCCAGTCAATACGACCAGTTTACATTCTCATCCGGGAAGTTTTATATACTATCATAGAAGTTATTTTGTTATCGAATGTCTACTTAAATGAGTTGTTAGATTAGCGATTATTCATGATTTCTAGCTTAAGCAAATAAAATAATATACTTCTTTGGAGAGAATTTGGAATAGAATTTATTTTATTCATTATGATCTTTATTATCTTAATTGTAACATTTGTTGATAGCAATGGTGATACTTGACACTTGTCACCGTTGTAACTGAACGTTTTCGCAGGGTTGCTCATTTCGTAACACAAAACGCTAGCTTTGGGTCTTCAGAGTGCATTTCTCACTAGTCAGATTGCCTTATCGTTTACTACGGCCAACTGACGGCTCTTATCGGCGGTTCATGGCATAATAGAGCGCTTAAGCTGTTTTGTATCTCCTAGGAATGAAAGTGGAGCGAAACGTTCCGATCTAAAATCCGTAATATCAGCATAATTAGAACTTCCTAAAGAAATAATTCATTGCATTTTATTAGCAGATTTTGATTATCTAGTTAATATATTTACGGCACTCGTTTCTAAGTAGTTTAGATAGTCTACCATGGCTTTTGACGTGCCTTGCTACACCCGTCCCTTTTATTTAGCATAAATGATGGTTCATTAAAAGCCAGTGGGATCCACGATACGAGCACCGCTGATGGACCAATTGTATCTGTCTGCTCGACGAGTTACGCAACGCGTAGAATGCAACACGTCGGCATGTGCATTTAGAATAACGGTACGACCTTTCGCGCTTCTTCCGGTCTAACAACGCCGGCCGCGTCGCTGGCTCCTGGTACAGCCGCGAAATTAGTTTCGTGGACCGACTCGGAGAGAAATCGGTGGAATTTAACGGGGACAAGCAGAGCCGCGCCGTCGTCGTGGTGCATAAACCGAGCGATCATCGCTTATGCTAATTGCACGATCGTGTTGGTTTGACAGTCATCATGTCTATATATAGCGGTGACATTGGTGACTCATATCTGGCTATAACATATACATACATTGCGGTCAGACGAGATATCGAGGGAGGGGGAGGGAAAGAGGTAGATAGGGTTGGGCGATCTTAGCTTTCGAACGACGATGCTCATATATGGTCGTCGCTTAATACATCCATCGTTTCCATGTGGGACGTATACACGTTAGCGAGCGTACGGTAGGCGGACTTGACGGTTTTACGCTACGACTTTCACGCTGGTTGTATATGGAGCTCGAGATTATTCAATAATCGCCGGTCACGGCGAAAAAGCTCGGCTGCACGGGGAGTGTCCCGATGTTGGCGATAGTGAGCGTTCACCGTGCAACCTGATCGGCGATCATCGCAACTCGTCGAGTATTCACCTCAATTAAGGAGGTTCAAAGATAAAACGAGTTCGATAAGAATTCGATAAAACTAGTACCATGCATACATTGGAATATTGTCTAACTGCTCGTGCGATTAGAACAAGATTGACCATTCGAGAGCTTGGATATTTGCGACTGAAGTTGACGCTTGTTATACGTGTCCCTTGAGATTAACTTGCTATTTTTAATTTCTATTTCTAATATTTTCTAAACCAAAAATAAGATTTGATGATATGACATCGTATATATATTATGACATTAAAGTTTAATATGCAGACATTATATACAAATTTCAAAATTATTGCCCCCCCCTTTTTTGGGGGGGAGGGGGATAAGACTTTTTCAAGTTCATAATTTATCGTAATACTCAAAATACATACTTACATGCATATATTTAAACACTTATATATGTTTTTCTACTATCTATGCATTTCTATTAAATTAATTGATGTATAAATATAGCATTGATAAAGATGAAAAGTATTTTTGTATTTATAATATTGTGTAAATGGCTTTACTTCAATGTCGTTTCAAATTAATTATTTAGATGGTGAAATAAATGTATAGAAACGTAATTTTGTTTGATAAATATTAAATTTATGAATAAACCCTTTAATGCGCCGCTGAAAATAGGACATTGAACCTTACAATCTCCTTGAGAAAAATTGCTGAAAAAAAATCAAGCTCGGATAAAACGAGAACTCATCCATAATTGCGATAACGATTCGCAAGATGCCTTTTTTTTATTCAAACAGTTTCTATTACAAGTTAGAAAACGAAACTTCGTTCTCCGATTTATCGGATTTATAATTAGACACATTGAGGACACATTGAGGACAACAGATATGTATAATAGAACTTCTCTATCGCGGGATTTCAAGGGACGTATGATCTGCCAAGCGACAAGAATAATCTCAGTACCTCCTGGTATATTCTGACGTAGAAATCGCGCGGTGATGTATACTGGATCTACGACATCGCGTTCACATTTGAATTATTAACGCGTTACAATTACGTCGGTCTAGCGATGCGCTATTTGCACACTTTTGTACTCAGAGATACACGCGTGTGTACCTTGTATGTTGATTTCCAGAAATATACCATGCGGGGTCTTTGAACCACGTTCACGGGATGGAGCCGAGCTGCACTGGCGGTGACCATGCGCGGTACACCGGCGATTTTGTAATCAGCGTCCTCTTTTGTTTGCAAATACTGAGTTGCGTCAGGCACACCCAATCCTCCTCCGCTGATGGAAATTCGCGCGCGAGAAAGTCCCTCGGCGTTTAAGTCGACTCGAGATATTAATCCATGCTGCTCGTTAACGTCCATAATACTCGTCAGTGCACCTAAGTTGAAAACTTGGTTCTATGTTAAACCTTTAATTTTACAACACTGCAGGAGCTAAAATAAAGGTTGAATTTCATAATTCTAATAATATATAAATTTTACTTTGACTCTAATGATATCTTAAATTTGCGTTTTCGTTGCTTTAGTCGAAATATTGGGTGAGTGCAAAAGTTCGTGCGGAGGTGCAATAGATGGCGTTAGAAGCGGCGTAAAGTTTTGTCATTAATACCACCATCTCCGTAAGACATATTGTTGGAAAGGTGACGTGTGCAGCGTTCATTTCAAACAAAAGAATTTGTGTAGATACGAACTGCTTCGAGAAAGATTACTTTCAAAATGAGTGTCGAAAAGGTGCATTTACGGCATATTATGCTTTACGAGTTTCGGAAAGGAATAAACGTTGCAGCAGCCGTAAAAAACATTCAAGAGGTTTATCAAGATCAAGCACCAGCTAAACGAACTGTGGAAAAATGGTTTGCGAAATTTCGCCGCGGACAGTTTAACCTTGAAGACGAGCCACGCTCAGGTCGACCTTCAGACATTGATGACGATGTTGTGCGAACTTTAGTTCAGAATACTCCGCGAATTTCAACAGAGGAAGTTGCTACAGCACTTAACGTTGACCGATCAACCGCTTTTCGGCGTTTAAAAAAAATCGGTTTCGATTTGAAGCTCGATGTATGGGTGCCCCATTTGATGACGGAGAGGAACAAAATCCAGCGAGTTTCTGCTGCCGTTTTTTTACTCGGGCGGCTCAAAAACGAGCCGTTTTTGGATCGATTAGTGACGGGCGATGAGAAATGGGTCCTGTACAACAATGTTCAGCGCAAACGCACATGGAAACAGGCAGGTGAGCATGGTGAAGCAATGGCAAAGGCCGGTTTACACCCGATGAAGGTGATGCTCTGTGTTTGGTGGGATTGCAAGGGCATAATTTATTTTGAGTTTCTCCCCGCTGGTCAAACGATTGATTCGGACAAGTACTGTCGCCAATTAACCAATCTGAATCGAGAAATCAAACAGAAACGTCCGATTTTGTCAAATCGCAAGGGCGTAGTCTTTCACCACGACAACGCAAGACCACACGTTTCGAGACAGACGCTGCGCAAACTGAACAGCCTGCAATGGGATGTCCTAACTCATCCACCGTATTCTCCTGATATCGCACCTTCTGATTATCACTTGTTCCGGTCATTGCAAAATCATTTAAATGGAAAAAAATTGACTCTTTGGATGCCTTAAAAAACATCGTGTCTTCGTTCTTCGAATCTAAACCGCGCAGTTTTTATGATCGGGGCATCCGTATGCTGCCAGAACGTTGGAAAAATATTATAGACAACAATGGAGAATATATCATTGATTGAATAAAGAACTTTGTTTGCCTAATCACTGTCTGACTTTTACTCACAAACTCCGCATACACTTTTGCACTCACCCAATAGATAGTTGAAGGTAGAATTAAAATTCAATCTGTAGAATTAAAAATTCAAGAGAGAAGTTGAAAAGTGGTCAGTGTCGTCAAAGCAGGTTTTTATTAATCTATAGATCGTCTAAGTAGGCGCAAATTATCCTTAAGAACGTCAGAGTGGTATCAAAATTTCGACTCGGGAATCCACGATTAATACCAGGGCCAGGGAAGTCGGTTCTCAGGCAATTAGATCCAGCTACTTGAGCGCTCAATTTAACGATTACGGCATCCCGGTTGCTAAATTGGAATACGTTCACGAGTGATTGACATTTCAGCATGAAACGTCGGTTACGTGTGATTATCACAGCGAAGCATGCGCTTCCGGGAGATTACGTGGCCGCCGCGGCGTCGCGTCGCTGGCATCGCGCGATGCGCTCCGGCGCGCGTCGATCGACCGGACCTCTCGGAGACTCGGAACCGCGCCTATGATACGTGCTAATTAGTCCCGATTATCGCTCGCACAGGCGATTCGGCTGTGTGCCCGAGGGGGGCCAGCGAACGCGCTCGCTCGCTTCGATAAGCGCAAGAGAGAAAAAAAAAACCACAATTCGATGTGCAGGCCGAGTATTACGATTAATTACACGCGAGCTATTCGCCGCGAGGTCGTCGAACCGGTTCCGTTCGCTCGATACAATGGAAGGCTGGAAACGGATGTGAGAGATAATTGCGGGGAGAAAGCCGGTGCGCGAGACTTACTTCCTTCGCTCGTGCACACACGCGCGCACGCGGATGATGCGAGAGTTGGAACGCGTATCTAATTTTTGTCGGCAACGCCGATTCGTTCCGGCACGGATAACACTCGCCTGCGAGTCGGAGCGCGCGACACGCTTCTTTCCGCGATCGAGTTCAGCCGAGATAGTCGAATGTTCACGATCCACCGAAACAACAGTACAGGATCGTATCACGTTGGGACTGTAATTTCGTCCTCACCGGTGTACCCGATTTCGTCAGTTGACCATCATTTCTCTGAACTGTAGATACCCAGACAGCACCAATTTCTAAGAGGTGTTTCAAATATATTCAAAGGACGTCTTATATTTTTCAAATATCTTTAAGAGGTCTTTCAGAAATGTATGCTGTGCAGATATTTATATATTAGTGTGAGTTTCATCATGAATTAACATGAAAACGTTCTTGCAGTTTTGGGAGATCATCAGCGACGAGCATGGCATCGACCCGACCGGCACCTACCATGGTGATTCCGACCTACAACTGGAGAGGATCAATGTTTACTACAATGAGGCGTCTGGCGGCAAGTACGTGCCGCGTGCCATCCTCGTCGATCTGGAACCCGGCACAATGGATTCCGTGCGCTCTGGACCGTTCGGGCAGATCTTCAGACCGGATAACTTCGTGTTCGGACAGTCTGGTGCTGGCAATAATTGGGCGAAGGGCCACTACACCGAGGGTGCCGAACTTGTGGACTCTGTTCTCGACGTGGTAAGGAAGGAGGCTGAGAGCTGCGACTGTCTGCAAGGATTCCAGCTCACCCACTCTCTCGGTGGTGGTACCGGTTCTGGTATGGGCACTCTGCTGATCTCCAAGATCCGCGAGGAGTACCCCGACAGGATTATGAATACATATTCTGTCGTACCCTCGCCCAAAGTATCCGATACGGTCGTCGAGCCGTATAACGCTACGTTGTCCGTTCATCAGCTGGTTGAGAACACGGACGAAACCTACTGTATTGACAATGAAGCCCTCTACGACATCTGCTTCCGCACTTTGAAGCTGTCGACGCCAACGTACGGCGATCTGAACCACCTCGTCTCCTTAACGATGTCCGGTGTCACGACCTGCCTTAGGTTCCCTGGTCAGCTGAACGCCGACCTTAGGAAACTCGCGGTGAACATGGTACCCTTCCCCCGTCTGCACTTCTTCATGCCCGGTTTCGCGCCCCTCACATCTCGTGGCAGCCAGCAGTACAGAGCTCTCTCCGTGCCGGAGCTTACCCAGCAGATGTTCGATGCGAAGAACATGATGGCCGCGTGCGACCCCAGGCATGGCAGGTATCTCACAGTCGCTGCCATTTTCCGCGGCAGAATGTCAATGAAGGAGGTCGACGAGCAGATGCTCAATATCCAGAACAAGAACAGCTCGTACTTCGTGGAATGGATCCCGAACAACGTCAAGACCGCCGTCTGCGACATTCCGCCACGTGGTCTCAAGATGTCCGCTACGTTCATCGGCAACTCCACTGCCATTCAGGAGTTGTTCAAGCGTATCTCCGAGCAGTTCACCGCCATGTTCAGGAGAAAGGCTTTCCTCCATTGGTACACTGGCGAGGGTATGGACGAGATGGAGTTCACCGAGGCGGAGTCCAATATGAACGACCTGGTGTCGGAATACCAGCAGTATCAGGAGGCTACCGCGGACGAGGACGCAGAGTTCGACGAGGAGCAGGAAGCCGAGGTCGATGAGAACTAGAGAAGATAGACAACACTCGACGGAAATTACCGTTCTATCTCTGCCCTTTCTCTCGACCGATAACGTGCGATAACGCAACACGACACACCAACCCTTTCACCCAGCTTCTTAACTCTACGTTATCTCTCTTTTGTATCTATTTTTTACAGACTTCAGTTCCGAATTTTGTGGAGCGCGCGCGCGCTTTTTGTTGGCCTTGCGATAATACCGCGCATGGCGTGGTAAATTTGAACCATGATTTATTATTTTCACTATGTGTTTTTCTATAGTATACTTTACTTTCAATTACTAATTCACGCGCGCCCTTACCATCCAATGTATAACCGCTCGTAAACCAGCGGTCGCTCTACCTATATTTTGAATAAATTATTATCATATAAATCATGTCGTCTCGCACTACCCCCTGATTATTATACGGATCTAGACTTCTTAGCGCTATTGAGTTTTGTACTTTCAGAGACTTCGTATATATTTATATTCGTCTGTTATCATACGCAGTTTTATACCATGGCAAATAGATGTGAATAAAAACCCATGAAGTGTACGATGTAAGAGTATTGATCTTAGACATTCAGTCATTCAATATATGCAGCAAGTATGTCAAGTCGACCCAAAATAAATAATATACTCACCGCATAATTACATTTTGAATTAATGGAACGTGTGTTCTCGTTACGTTTATCATCAGAGATATTAGTAATTACCTAAAAATTAAATTGTTACAGCAAAGAAAGAAAACTGTTCTTCATTTAATATTTAATTAGTTCAAATGTCAATTGCAGTTTTTATAATTTTAGACACAAGATTGCATGTTTTTAGGTTTTTATGAACTTTCCCTTTTTTATTAAGTATAAAAATTATACCAAAATAGACCAGACTTAGGAGTTATACTTATCCGTTTAGTTCTTATTCGACATACAGTCGTTATAATAAAAATCGCGACACTTTCGATGAATTTCGCCTCGCTTTTAGTAAGAGAATTCATTTTTTAGTAATTCTCAAGAAATACATTTTCCTGTTGGATGGCACCAAGTGCGTTATGAAACTTATCGAAAAAAAGTGTTGCAACTTTTATTATATCGATTTTACTGTTTTATAACTAGTTTATAAAAACCAACTATCACATACAGGTACATTCTAGCTAACCTTATTCACAATAAGGGATATGACTGTAACTGTAACATTGGTGTCCCTATTATAGGTATGAAAGCTTAACCTTTTGCACTCCGCGCGTTTGTTCGATATTGCCTTAATTTACTTCAGACCGGAAATCTAACTTATATTTACGCTTAATTGTTTATAATATACAATTTAACATGGATTCGGAGGAATAAACAATTGAGGCTGGAAGAATCTATCTCGGAAGAAAGCAGCAAACGAAAAACAACCACAGCATAGTTGATTTCTGAAATACTATTTGAGAATTTGCATGAAGCAGTGATGCCTTAAAGCTAAAGCTTAGGTGGAATAAAACGAAAACAAAAAAATCATCTGTGTCCGAAATGCTAATTGCATTACAACTCAGATCGTTTATCTCTAGGGTAAGTCGTGTAAAACACGAATATTTGATCGAATAAGAGAAGGCAAGAGAAAATCAAAGAGAACCCAAAGAAAACGTTCGTTTAGTCACAAGAACGCATTGCCTGACATCTAGCTCTAAATTAGCAATATGTTGGAAGCACAAAACGTTCATTGATGCATCCATCTGTTCGACATATATCTTTTTATCGAGGGAAACGTTACCGATAGTTTTAAAATAGTGTTTCACAGTCTATTATCAGTAGCTGTAAACGGAAAACGCGGACTATATGTTACCAACAGAAGTTACCTAGCAGACATGAACGTTACGGGGAATTATAGTATTACCATCGTTTCATATTTCCGTTTCCTGCGGAAAACATCTACGTAATAATATAAAAATAAGTATGCCTAGTTACTTTTTAAAATCTTGTAAATTTAATCCAAATAAAAATGAACACGCACGTGTCAGTTATACCACAATGTATAGTAAATATTGGGCAAATTGAGCCTTATTAGTCCTACAAGCAAGAGGATCTCCTGACAGTCGGAGAATGCGATGTTTTGCATCCGTACCGCAATAATGACGTTGTTATACGGTGTGATTATGAAGGAATGTCGGAAGCATCGCTCAGATTAACTCCGAGCTAACGGATTAACGAGATACAGTTAAACCGACGGAATCAGATCGACGCGTTGCGCGCTTTGGTCTCGCGCGATCGATGCGCGCTTCGTAGAGCGAATACATCGTCAGCAGCCGCATTATATTGTTGCATTTTGTATGAGAACGGCCAGCCGGCACGCAAGAAGCTCGAGCCGATGCGTTCGAAATAACTGACCGCGTGCGACTTGGCACTTCCGGCTGAGAGGCCGCGAAAGCCTCCTTCGCCACCTCTACACGAGACCATCGTCTTATCTCGTTCCTTCAATTCCACGCAATTAGCGCTCACGTTTAGTTCATCTGATATTTTCATTCATCAGCGATCATCAGAAATTTCCTAAAATAATTCGACCGTCTCGTAATCAAGGTTTCTTAAAAGAAACAAAAGTGCAAGAGAATATAATTGGTGAATCTTTTAATTAAAACGATGGCTCGAGAAGAATAACAGGAAAGTAGAGGCATCTTTAAAGTGTCCGTTAGCAGTCATCTTTTAATTGATTCCATTCTTTTCTTGAAATAAATTCCCACAGGAAGTCGAATCATTATCGGACCATGTGTATTTACGGGTGAACAGGAAAATATTAGTATCAATTTCAGATTTATATCCTCACATATAAGCAAGAATAATAATCTTATGTAAAGATCAAACTTACTCTTACGCGAGGAAATTCTTTACAGTTGCAAAAATAAAAATATTAGGTAGAAAGAACAATCCCGAGCAGCACATATTGATTGGCTAAATGTTGCCCAACGTTTGGTTAATGTTGAGCAATGGTTAGCCAACTAATTTATGCTGCTCAAAATATCTTCAAATTAAGAATCAGTTTGATCATTCTTTCTATCCAATATTTTTTTTCCCTTAATTCATAAAAATTTTTCTTATGTAATAAGAATATAAATCTTAAATTAATATTAATTTTTCCCGTGTAAATAATATATATATATATATATATATATATTTATTTATTTACTTATTTATTTATTACTGACTACAATGATTTAGAATTAGTTAGAATCAATATTAGAATAAAATCAGTGTTTAAATACGACTCTTAGATTTACAATCATAAGAAACCAGGCTAATAAGTGCCAAGTAATTGGTTGCGAGATAATTTTAATAAATAATTGTCTTCCAATATTGTCAAAAAAGTTTTAATAATATAAACGTTTCAGTCTTAATTTACCCTCCTTAGCACATATTTATGTTAGACGCATACTTGGAATTAGCAATCTTCTGATTTAATATTAGAATAATTACAGCCGCCCAGATATAACGCCCAATAAAATATGGCGGTCGTTTAGTGTAGACGTTTAGTGGAGACTACCGGGATGCGGTTTTGGTCACTCGCCTTTGACAAAGCGCAGACAACGACCTGAGTAAGGCAGATATGACTCATTGCCTAGCTGTATGCCGACCGTCTCGCTTTGCGAATTCGACCCATCGCCAGGCGCCGCACGCAACGACAAAATTCACGTCGGGCATAATTAGCTTATTAAAGAATAAATAATAAAATTCGTCTCTTGTCTGATTGCATGGAATACTAATTTCATAGTTTTTATAGCCGCACTTTCCGACATTTCTACGTATACTGCGATTTAAATAATTTGATGAAAATTGTTTTTCTCTCTTCTTTCTTCCCCTCTAAAAGGAGTTTTTTATTCGAGTGATTTTGTCGTTGAAATGACCCGTTATGTTTAGGAAAATGCAGGTCTAATCTCTTTAGCGCTGCAAGTGTATGCGGGTTAATGTTAGATAGAAGACGCGTGATAACGGTGAATAATAGCTGTATTATAATAACTATTATACGCACATGCATAATACACGCACAATACAAGCTACTTCCGCTCGGAAACAAGCTAGCAACGTGGCCACGCGATTGTGCTTAATTCCACGTCGACGGATTCGACCACGAATTTTGATTCGAGCGAACATCGTCACGCGATTGAACTTCCTTCCTCCCCGAGTGTCGCGCGAATGACCGTCGCGGATGTTGACGGGAGTCGAGAAGAGACGTTATAATAATAGACGGAAACTTTTTACAACAGCGGGAGATCTTATGAAGAAGTTCGAGCCGCAGCTGGAGACGAGTCGCGACTATGGTCTCGATTATTATCGTTCCTAACGATAGCGACGACGACGGCCGAAGGAAAACGGAATGTCGCTTCAAGAATGAGTCACGAGATAAAGAGTTTCAACATCTTTATACCCCGACGCCGCTGTACTTTCGGAATATTCTACGCGCGACGCCCGAACTAAGAATTCACGGTATGTAGCCGCGCGAACTCGAACCAATTATATGATTATTCTCGTACATTGCAATGTGAGACGGCTAGCTATAACACTGAGAGAAAAATATATAAAATATAAAAAATATTTCTTTTGCGTGTTTTTCATGTATTATCTCAGATAGCGCAAAAATATTCTATGAATATTCTTATGAAATATGAATCCCGGGAAAAAAATTTTCTATACATAATTAAGTATAATTATATATAAATGTATATAATTATATATAAGGCGTCATATGTAAAATATATCTATATAAAAATCTGTATAAAAATATATAATTATATATGAAGTAATTATATGGAATTAAATATGGACATATATATATAAATATATATATCTATATATAATGATATATACACATATCTGTCTACAACATTCGATAAAACATCTTATACACTTTTATCGAATATTTATAGTAATGTCATTCGAGTATATCAAGTACATACTATAAATATATAACAATGTTTTCAGTACATTCTATGAATGTATAAATATTTGTAACGGCGATATTCATAGAACGTTCATAGAATATTCTTGTGCTATCTGGGATGTAATGCGATTTCACCGAAGAGGGTTAAATATGACCGAAACATTTGGATTTGATTTGAAGTAAACACATGTGACGATTTAAGAAGTTTTGTTTGTTTATTATGACACTAAATAAGTTAACCGTACTTGGCTTCTCATGGCCCTATATTTTTAACTTTGACAATTCCAGTGTATATTGAGGCTTTAATATAAATATTTAGTATTTGTATGAAAGAGCATGTGAAATATTTGAGCGATATACTTTCATTTAATTATTATATCACCGATTATGTAAAAGATATTTCGAATATATGAATAAGATAAATTAAAATGACCAGTTAGGAAAGTTTTGTTTTCCGCAGTTTTGGACAAATTCCGCGGAAAAATTAAAGGCAACTTTCTAACTATTTTTATAGCTAGGTGAAACGATAAAACTGTGAAATTATAATGAAGAAAGTTACGTTAATCTTGTTTATTACATTGCTTCACAATTTAACGCGTTGCAGCCGCGACGGATATTAACAGCGTGCACGCGTTGCCCCAGAATTCATATGACCGAAACGCTTCCGTTAAACGTGATACCTTCGCCTGCATTCAAGCAAGAGGAAGCACTTTCCAAAAAAAGCCTCCGTCTCCTGTTACAGTTCCGGTGAGTGCGCTCTGCGAGGTAATCCGATAGAAAAAATAATCGCTCGTCCGTATTAGATCGTATCTTACTTCGACGCATACAAGAGTCGTGATCAATCTGCGATTTCCGTGAAAATCGATACACAGCGATAATTGTTGTGTGCCGCTTATAGGATTAATTTCGCGCTTTCGTAATCTAGAAATGTCGACTAATAAGAAGAGAAATGATCATCTTTTAGAATTTTTGTGCGAGGAATTTACGGATAAAAGATAAAAAGAAACCGGATTGTGGAAGCATAGGGTAGACCGGGGCCAGAAGTTAAACGAGTTAGTTATCTTAAAGTTTATATCTCGGTAAATAAATAAAGGAGTAAATAAAATATTGTTCTCTATAGTGTAAGTTGATAATATCGTGTTGGTAGTATAAAATAAAAATTTTGTACAGCGCTGAACGAAAGTTTTGTCTGCATGGTTGACACGATTCCAAATATTGTAGGCTTCTGAAACTAAAAAACGGCGAAACTATTATTAAACTATAAACTTGTAGCTATCGTCCCTGCCGCGATGGGAAATAAAAACGATTTTATGCACAAATATATATGTATGTATAAGGCTACTATTTTTTTTCAAGCTAACGGTTGCAGCTACATAAAAATGTATACGATATTATAGAATTTCTCGTATACAGTTTTTAATTATAATTCGAACATAAAAAGTGTGACTTCTGGCTCCGGCCTTCTTTACACTCGATGATACCACCGTACCGTCGGTTTTCCACCCTTTCGAAAACACCCCGACGCTAAGACCAACCCCCCATTACTCTCGTACCGCTTATCACCATCTTTCCGTCTACCTCCCCCCTCCGTCGCTCCGTCGCGACGACGGATAGCTCCCCCCTCCGTCTGCCTCCTCTCCTAGGCCTACCCCGTGATCGTCCACCGCGTCCGCAGCTTCGAGTGGAACTCAGGACGCCGACACGGGCGCGTTTCCCTCGTCAGTCGTTCACGCTCGTCATCATTCGTAGGCTCGACTCCGTTCGCAGGCGCGACGGCCGGCTGCACTTCTCCTCGGTTGCACTTAGCTGCACACGCTCCGCACTCCGTTCCAACACGTCGAGCGCGCACGCACGGCACCGGCGGATCGACCCACGTACGCGACCCAGAGGAACGCGCCCAGGGCCTAGAGAGAGATAGAGGAGAGAGCGAGGAAGAGAAAGAGAAAGAGAGAGATCAGCTGTTCCCTCGCGACACTTTTCTCCGTTGAAAGGAAAACAGGATGAGGGAGATCGTGCATCTGCAGGCCGGACAATGCGGCAACCAGATCGGCGCGAAGGTAGGTCCACCGACCGTGTTCTAAAGAAACGTCTCTTCCGTTTCATCGAGCGTGCGAGGCCGGGTCTACGCGAAGCGTAACGAAGTCGCGCGACTGTATCTTAATATCGGATTCCAGCCGGCAGGCTCGAGATTGATTTTTTCCACGGCGAGACTCAACGGCGGACCGTCGTATTCGCGAGAAAATCCTTTCTTTCTGGATTTCTCAGTATCCGATTTATATAAAGTTCTTCGAGGAGTAACAAGACGCGTTTCGGTCGATCAGAATCTATTAGTTGGAAATCGATCATTTCTCAATTTTCAGTTAGCTTCATTAATATTTAATTATAATTTTAAAGTTTCGGAGGAAACCGTTTTTCCCTATGTTTCCACGGATTTTTTTTCGTTTCTTATTTTCTTTACAAAAAAAAGTAAATATGGCAGATTTTAACTGAGAATATGTGAATTTTTCTAACTGAACTTTTGTACCTTTGGGACAGAAATCGAAGAAGCGGAAAATTTGGGGAAAAACGTTTTTTTTTAAACTAACTCTAGATTACATAAATAAAAATATTAAGTTGTGGTAAGTAATTTACTAAATTAACTAATTAATTAATTAATATTTCCTCGGACCGTGAAGTTATATTGCTAAACTATAACTTCGAAGATTTAATGTTGATAATATCGAATGTTTCAATATTAAAAGTTCACGGTGAATTCTTTATAACCAGTTGATAAACCAAGAGAAGCGGTCTTGAGCTCGGGGCAAACTTTTAAAGCGACTTTTAATGCATCTCGCAGTGAGAAAGTACGGACTGTCAATAGCTTCATCGCCTAATGATTTCGGGGTTCAATAGTTTCTACACCGAAAGCCGAAAGTATGAATGAAAGCCGAGATTCATTAGCGTGTGTCCGACTGGATATGGGGTGTTGCAGAGAGGCGTCGATGAGACGAGAATAATTTATCTGTTTGCGAAGATACTTGCGTCCGGAAATCAGTTATAAAACTTGGTTTATGTCGCTGAAACTACGGGCCGCCAATTAAAGGGAGAACAAACCGAGCATTATGACTCACCGTCTTCGGAGTATCGATTCTGGTACATTCGCCATAATTTCCGGAAAAATTGCGCTCCCCGAGTCCTTTTCTTGTTCTCGTTACATCGCATGCGTCACGGTGAAAAATCGGAAACTATTCGGTATCTCACCTATTTTCGATAGTGTGCAGAATATTCAGTGTTAAACGGTGTTACACCTGACAAACATGGTGACGTTCTCTTCGCTAACCCTTTAAAGCCCACACATCGATTCTATTGGAGTAAAATGTTATAATTTATAAAATCGTCTTAAACGATAATGACAATTATTTTATCCGAATAAAATTGATCGTCGAGATAGTACGATTTTCTGAATGTACATAATTATGTATATTGGATATTTAAGGTATAAAAATGAGAAAATATTAAAATTGTCTTATATAAAAAATATTTATTTTCCACTTGTTTATAATATAGTCGTTGAAGAATCAAATTTTTATATATAGGATATATTTACGTTCTTTCACAGATAACTTTATATAAATTCAAGCGTCGACGACTTTGCTCTATACATGTGATTGCATATGTTGATCTTCAGCTGGACAAAAACTATTTTACTAGTTAGGACGGAGAATATAGGATGGATTAATAATATTATATCGACGGAATTATTACTTTATCAATATATATAGACAAATATTTAGGTTATCTATATTTAGACAGATATTTAAATTATCGGTTTATATAGACGAAAATTTGGGGAAGGTTAATGTACACTAGGTTTTAAATGGTTAAAAACTGAAACTGCAACAAGTCTTTTTTCTTCCACTGAACATCGCAATTTTCGAAAATTTTCAAACGGACATCGCGGTACGACTATGCTTCAAGAATCAATTTAAAATAACATCCAGTTAAAATTAACCGAAAAATAAAGATTCGTTATTCGTGTATTTTCCGAAAGCAACTCATGATAACCTTCAATGACTTAGTTGAAGAGAACTAGAGAGACATTATGTCAGTGCACGAAATGCGTGTTTTATCGAACAGCCAATGCTATCTTGAACGCAGAAATTACGACGCAGAAATTACGCAAAGAAAAATATCATTCTATTGTTAAGAAAAGTGACTACAGTTTACCTTCCTTCTCTGAAGCAACGTTTATTCTCAACAAAGCATTTTTTTTCTCGATAATAATCTTCAAATATACTCATTACAAATTTTAGGAAAGCTCATTATCACATACTCAAAAAAAGAATTGACTCTCTTGTTAAGAATATTATAAACTTTATGAAAGAAAAGTTAAATTTGATTAATTTGAGCAAGCACAAACCAAAGTTCGTTTTAATTTAATATTTTTAATTGAAGTACTAAACATACCGGGATACAGAATATATTTTGAATAAATTTGATGCTTATGATGAACTTGATACATATTTACAGATATGTGTATAAACTTATGAAATACTCGAGACAAGTAGTATTTACTTGAACGCATTATATATTTTTCTGTAAGTACAATGTGCTTCTAACACTCAGATGTAATTAGCAAGACATTACGATACATCGTTCTGATCTCTGAATAATCTTGTAAATTTTCCCCACATCCGCGCTTTATCTCTCTTTCTCTCTCTCTTTCTCTTTCTTCCCTCTCCCTCTCTTTCTCTTTCCCGTTTGCTCGCTCAGCTATATCGGTACCCCCGATGGTGATTGCTCTCGGCGGAAATCGGCGAGAACGAGCATTAAGTTGTACCCATAAAAAAAGCGAGATGCAACCTTTCTCGGTGGTATCGTCTGACCGTGACTGTAATCGAGTTGAAGATAAGGCGCGTAACGAGATGGAATTTAAAGCCTCTCCGCTGTACTCATCTCGCCATTGAGAGAGAGCCCCCTCTCCTATTTTGTACGGCCAAAGTGCGTAAAGTGATCCAAGTTTTAATCGCGCCGGCCCGCACGCGGGGGACAGGGGCAGGAAACGACGATCGCGTACTCAGAGAGAGCACTTAAAATTCTGCAGTAATCGTTTCTACCGTTCAATGGCGTGAAAACACGTGGACGCACGAGCAGTCGGCTCGTGATCCATTTTTCAAAATGAGTCGACTGTTTGAGAAAGCTGATGAATCGGTCTACATGAATTTTCGGTAAAATAAAATATGCTCATAATATACAATTACGAGATTCATGATGTACAAGTACGGATTTTGAATGAAATAAACTTAATATCTATTATAAAAAAATATTGCCGATGTGTAAGTTGTTAATTGTTTATTGTTTGTTTTTCTTACGAAAACGTGTTATTACACAACGGGAAACTAAGATTATTACGCGAGAAGCACTTCAGATTCGCTAATCTCATTGATCGTGTTCATTGGCGTGACAACTTGGGGGCTTACGATATACTTGCGATGTTCGTTGTTGCAAGAATTATAAATAAATTTCAATGTTTTGTTTTTTACATATGTTTGAGAAGACAGTTTTGTATTCTCTCCCAATTATTTTCTCATATATTTTAATGTTATGTGTTCTATTTATTGCTTTAGAGAAAAGAACGTCTTGCTAATAATCTCGCTACACTCTTTTTATACCATCCTTAAAATTTCGAAGATATTTTGATATAACTTCAATGAAGATTGTGTTAACGATCTGCCTGGAATTGTCGTGATGATTTAATAAAATTTATCCGAAAGTAAACTTTCCGTGTTATCAGTGTTTGCCTTCGATAAAACGTCTTATCAAGTTCCGTATAATTTTGTTGGAATTAGAACTTTTTTTAACACAAGGTATTGCTCATCGAGCAATGACGCACACTAGATGGCGGACTGGAATACCGAGTGAGTCAGAAACATTTTTGCAAAACAAGCTAAAGATCAAATAGATTCGGTAACAAAATGTTAATGAGAAGTAATATAACTGAATAACAGTGTTACATTGAATCATTAACGCACTATGACACATTTGTCTTATCTGAAGCAGTGTTAATTAATTAATTAATTAAAACAAGCTCTCACGAGATAAATTTTCTTTTTTTAATAATTATGCTATCACAAATAACCATGGCGATCGATATTTATCTATGATATATAAATTTTTGTATTTCCGGAGATTTGAAAATGAACAACTTTGATTGAATGAAGTTGCAAACGCGAAGAAAATGCGTTACCTCACCTAGCGAAATTCTGTTAATTCAATTTTTGCAATCAGTTGCGTTTTACTCCTGTCGATTCAGCAAGTGGTGCGCTCGAACAACCGTCTTCCTTGAAAAGGATCGTCCCTTCACTCCGTCCTAGATATAATTCTCAGACCGGCATTGTTTTCCGCTTGAAAGAATTTAACGATCGCAGGAAGCAGAAATGATGCCTCCGTGGAATTACAGGCCATTGTGATCTATGATATCTTACAATGATGTTTCTCGGCCGATTGCAACAGTTGTTGGAAATTCGCGAAAGCCCATGTGCACACAGAGAGGCACACGGTAAATCGGCTGAACATGTTGCAGTAACTCGATTACGGTTTCGCATTCTGCTCGCCTATAAACTGTAGCACCGATGGAAATTTTTTAAAGAGCCTAGTGAAATCTAATATCCTTCTTGTAAGTACAGTAAAATCATTTTAAATGACTAGCTCTCTATTCTAAAAAGGATCAATAAAAGTCTATGCACTGACAAAAGTCTATGATAATAAATATAATTATGCAATATAATGCATTAAAATAAATTAATATTTGATACATCATTAATCTAGTGTGAATGATATTCACAAAATATATCATAATTACTAATAATTGTCATTAATTTTACCATATATCATAGTTAGAGATGAAATGACTCAATCTGACGATAAGTTACTATAAGTTATTCGGTAAATTACGATAAATTACTCGATAATTTTGGAAAACCAGTAAAAAAAAGTAATTTAGAAAAAAATTGCAGAAAGAAAAAGTTTTGATATAAAACTCAAAAGGGACATTTAGGGGTTAAAATGAATAAAATATTTTATTTAACTCATATTTTCCCTAAAATATGCTGTGATACTGTATATTGATATATTATATATAGCACATAGTAACCAGAGAACTTAAAAGAAATTTTCTTAATTTTCAAAACAAAAGACGTGTGTAGTAAAATTTTATTCAACTTTTTTCTCTTTCTTTGGAAGATAATTTTACTTTTTAAAAATTTCAGTCTTTAATTTTTTCACAGCGCAGACAAGTCTGCCAAATGAACAGGACGGTATTCCTGATTGAGAATCGCTACGCGATTTCTGCTCTATCAGAATTTAACTAGAAATTTTCAAATTTGCCCTCGTCACACAAAGAGCACAACCGCTGCTCGGCAATGAGCGAGTTCGAGGGAAATAATTTCCCGCTTCCTGCGCTTCGCGCGATAACGAGCGCGGTGCAAACCGTCGCGTATGTACGCGAGTGCTGCACGGCGAGGATGCATTTAGAATAATCGGAGGGTCGCGTTTCGGCGAGGCGGCCATGGCGACCGGCTCGCTATTAATAGAAGGAGAAAATAGTCAAGACAAGACAAATGGAGAGAGGAGAAATGTTTAACGGGAGGGTAGACATGAGCCAGGGGGCACAGGCCGCGTTAATTCCGTACGTCTCTATTTTTGGATGTCGCGCGCGCCTGTTATCCTTGTCCTCGGGCTGGGGCCGCGTTTAAAGTACGCTGCCGGATCGGAGGGAAGTCGCCCTTCGCTCGGCACCTCGAGTGGCTTCACGAGTATAACAAAAAACGGCGAGGACTATATTTGGGAAATGATCGAGGGAGGGTATTCTCCCCCGCGCTATTTTTACGCCGAGCTATTAAACGCCCCTCTGCCCCCGTTCGCTTCGCTATCGTTAAGTCAAATCTCTAATGACGATGTGAAGAGGTGCGGGACACTAAAGCGTTGATGATTTATCTAACGTAATGTTAACGGATCACGTTGCAGTTCTGGGAAGTTATTTCCGAGGAGCACGGCATCGACCAGTCGGGCATTTATCATGGAGACAGCGATCTGCAGCTCGAGCGAATCTCCGTATATTACAATGAAGCATCTGGTAAGGGCATGTTAAACATTATGGCCTCGCGTGCCTCCCCTCCTTGAATACAAGCGGAATGCAATCCACCCGGAGCCCGAGCCGTCGTTCAAATTTATCGTGTATCGTATCATAACACACACATACACTCGCTCATGCTCGGAGTGGATCCTTAATGGATTTTGAAAAAAAATGTCCGCCTCGTATCGTGCCTCGTGTAATTCGCTTCGAAATGATTCAGGCCCGACGCGAAATTTAACGAGGAGCCTGCGAAAGCGTAGTCCTTACAAACTGGGCAGACGGAGCGTTTGTGCTGACGCACACATCGTGATCATCTTTGTGTGATAATCTTTACAATGTCTCGAGAGTAATCTTCTCACGTATATGGTGACACACATCATAGTTAATAGAAATCAGGTTACTCGATGCACCTGACTTCTCGGTGAAAGGATGTGCGCGAGAACGAGTGCGGTCTAAAATAGAAACGCCGGGAATGACGGGGAAGCGGACATTCGCGTTAACATCTGACGCTCCGCACGCTCGATACGACGATAATAGGTCTGTACTTTTTCACCAGAGTAAACTTTATAGAACTTAAAAAGAGACACATATGTACAGTTGAGACTTAGTGGAAGAAAGAAGAGAATTACGCTGCAAATTCAAGTGTGTAATTTTACACATTTCGTGCAGTCACTTTTTACGCATTTGCAATTCACACGCGTTACTAATGTAATTTTATACACATAAGTGTGTAAAATTCTAACACTAACACGCGTAAAAAGTGACTACATGTAAAATTACACACTTGGATTTGCAGTGCAAGCTAGTATGGAGCCAGTCCAGAAAAAGAACAGATCTAGTAATCAATGGCAGAAACGGAATCAGATTTCTCGATTCACGGCAGAGAAAGAGAGAGAGAGAAAGAGAGAGGACTGTTTCGGATGACGGGCGCTCGCGGCGAGGATTCTCTCGACACGCGTCGAAAATAGCAGCAACGAGAAAGGTAGAAATGCACACGCTGTCCCGCGCCGATACTCGGCGCGATGGAGAAAAGGAGCGTCAGGACGGTGCGTTTAACGCCGAAAATAACCGCTTTGTATATTCGGACGTATGTATGTATGTTGGAGCCGCGCACGCGGCTACCCGGCCTCAGAATTTGTCATGCGTTTTCGTTCGCACCGCAGAAATGAAATTATTTCCAGGAATGCAACGCGCGAAGAGCGTGTTCCACGCTGAAAACAGTGCGGTTAACGAATCGCTGAAACTCACGTACCTGCTGCGTAAATGAGTTGTCGAAAATAGATTACAACGCACGACAGATTTATATTGCCTTCTCTTTCCTGTATTTTGTCTTCTCGCTATATTTTTAATTTATATTTTAAATTGTTAGAGGATAATTGTTAGACGATAATCCGGTTATGCTAACTTTTATCGCTGCCGTGACAATGTTTTGCTACAACAGCAGAATTATTTTTTCCTTGTCAATCTTCACAAATCTTCTTGCTGTCGCTATATCAATAAACAATTTGCTGTTCTCCGTGCAAAATTTATTTTCTCCATGCACGCTCCGATGACGATATTGATTCGCGAATATGAAAATAAAAAATGTCGTGTCAGTGATGGATGAAATTTCATTAGCAGTGCTAACGAAAAATGACGGTAAACACATTTCATCCCTCATTAAATGCGATTACACCGGCCTGCGTTAAAATTAGCTCTTCCGCCGCAGTATTACTCGATTATCTCTCATCGCACAACGTTAGCGTCTATATTATTACGACTGTTGAGTTAGCACTGCTCATTTGCAAACTACGCAGGCATGCGGGCCCATCCGTATACGGATTTCCGTTGACCATTAAGGTCGGTGTGACTTTTCGGTAGAATGACAATAGCTGCCGATTTTAATATGGACGCACCGACGCCTTGTATCATCTACGCGTCGCGGCAACTATTGAATACAATTGTTCTTATTGACGACACTCAGGTGCTCGAGAATATACATAACGGTGAAGGAGTTAGAAGTTTCCTTATAGGCCTCTATCTAACAGAGCCTCATTATATTAGTCGTTTTTCCGAGAAGTTTAAGTAATCCTAGATTTTTTTTAACTTTTGTGCTTTTCACACTCAGAGAAAAGTACGTAGTTGCGGTAAATATACAGGTGACGTTTCTACATTGAAAGAAATTATAACCATTTTTGATCTCAAATATACCTTCTTTGTAGTTTTGATCAAAACATTATTGCCAATATTTTTATATTTTGTTCTACTACGGTATTTTAATTTCTATATCTATTATAAAAATAATTCAGATGTTATTTGATCACACTTTTATAGCTACAGCGATGACCTTTTCCTCTGAATACAAGTTGTCTGAGTCTAAATGTCTAAATAAGACGTATTAATGAATTCTCGAATCTGGTTCAGAATTATTATTTATCCTTGAAGAGGCTCTAAACGGGTTGAGATGGAAATATTCGTTATATACTAAATGTGAACATCGTCTTTCTTTCTTATTAAATACTGTTTCGCTCTCTAACAAAATGGTGTTTGTCTCTCGCTCGCCTTAAATTGTTTTCATCTTGAATTTCATCCTTCCGTTCCAGTCGCGACGTCCACAAACGGGGGAAAATACGTGCCGCGCGCGATCTTGCTGGACTTGGAGCCCGGAACGATGGATGCCGTTCGTTCCGGCGCTTACGGGAAACTCTTTCGACCGGACAACTTCGTGTTCGGGCAATCCGGCGCTGGCAATAACTGGGCGAAGGGTCATTACACCGAAGGTGCCGAGTTGGTGGACTCCGTCCTCGACGTGGTGAGGAAGGAGTGCGAGAATTGCGACTGCCTTCAAGGCTTCCAGCTCACTCACTCGCTGGGAGGTGGTACCGGATCCGGTATGGGCACCTTGCTGATCTCCAAGATCCGCGAGGAGTATCCTGACCGAATCATGAATACTTACTCGGTAATGCCATCGCCCAAAGTGTCCGACACAGTTGTGGAACCTTACAACGCGACGCTGTCGGTGCATCAATTAGTGGAGAACACCGACGAAACCTATTGCATCGACAACGAGGCCTTATACGACATCTGCTTCCGCACATTGAAGGTTTCTAACCCGAGTTACGGCGATCTCAATCACCTGGTCTCGCTCACGATGTCCGGAGTAACCACTTGCCTCAGGTTGGTGTGATGAATAAGCAGCAAACAATAAGCGGACTCGTAGGAGAATAACTTTCACTACATATGACACAGTTCTCATAGATTTTTTTTAATCTATGTTGAAATATCTTCATAATAAGCATCTTCATGATAAAATCCTGCAAGAGCGATTTCATACTAATCGATATCGCGTTAATTAATTTTGCAACAATTTATTAATTTGGCTCTTTTGTTTGTCTGCTAGAAAACCTATTCTCAAAATTTCTTAAAGTGAAATTCCACTCGAAAAATAGAGTGACGGCTAAGTTACTCAGATTCGAATGACACGGGTTAATAAATTTTATGTCATAAATTGTATCCTTTTTGAATCTTCATTTTCTACTTATACTTATATGTTAAAATAAAAAATAACAATAAAAAATTATTTAACTACAGTTCAAGAAATATAAATTATGTTGTTGTAACTGTAATTTGTAAATGTATTTGTATTTGTAAATGTAATTTTTACAAATTAATAGTATGAAAATTATGAAAATTAAACAATTCGAAGTCGAAGAGCAAATCGATTGAAACATTCGCTCGTACGGAATCAAAGTCCACTCTAAGCTTGAGTGAAACATTCATTGCCGCAATTTCGAGGTGGCGGTATTTTCACTATCACTTCGTGAGAAAATACTGCCACTGCTCGTTTATTTTGAACAAGATTCCATTCCAAGAAATTGAGGTCCGTTTACAACGCTGTCATTCTATCTTTATTATTCATTAGCATGGCAAAGAAAGATAGAATGAACTTAGATTGTACGAATTTCATACGTCCAAACAAACTGTTTTTCAGGTTCCCCGGCCAGCTGAACGCCGACTTGCGGAAGCTCGCGGTGAACATGGTGCCTTTCCCACGCCTACACTTCTTCATGCCGGGCTTTGCGCCGCTCACGTCCAGGTCCATGCAACAGTACTCCGCGCTTTCCGTGCCGGAGCTCACCCAGCAAATGTTTGACGCGAAGAACATGATGGCGGCCTGCGACCCTCGCCATGGCCGGTACCTTACCGTGGCGGCCGTCTTCCGCGGCAGGATGTCCATGAAGGAGGTCGACGAGCAGATGCTCAGCGTGCAGAACAAAAACAGCTCATATTTTGTCGAGTGGATACCGAACAACGTGAAGACCGCGGTCTGCGACATCCCGCCGAAGGGACTGAAGATGTCGTCGACCTTCATCGGCAACACAACCGCCATTCAGGAGCTGTTCAAGAGGATCTCCGAACAGTTCACGGCGATGTTTAGGAGGAAGGCCTTCCTGCATTGGTACACTGGCGAGGGTATGGACGAGATGGAGTTCACCGAGGCGGAGTCGAACATGAACGACCTGGTGTCCGAGTACCAGCAGTATCAGGAAGCCACGGCGGAGGAGGACTTCGAGACGGAGGAGTGCGCCGACGATTTCGAGACCTGCGAGCAGGAATGAGCTGGCTGAGACTGGCTCCCTTCTTCTCTGGATTTACCTTCAGCTTCTCTGTCCGTCATCATAGGAGCTCCCTCCTATCGATCGTGTGCTCTCGAGGAGCAGCATTTTGATACTTTTATATACGATGCGCTTTGTAACCGAGGCGGCGAATGTAATACAGGCGATCGAGATCATTTTCTAATGATTTTTTGTGATACCTTGAGTGTCTTTTTGCAAGAAATATACTTAAGAAGACGAACATTCGCGGGCAACCGCATTGCGATATGATAACGTGAGGTACGATTAGAACGTGGCGAGGTTTCCGTCTCAATTGATCTCGGATACGCTTTTATTACATTCGGCTTCACTAGTGATAATTACATGAATCTTGATATGTCGCTTGGATGAACGTGGCATGGACTGGATTGCAATAAAAATCCTTGAAAACCACGCTTTTGCCGTACGTTTAACATAATTTCGAAGCGATAAACCATTCCTAGTAACATACTTCATTGGCGTTACATTTGCTCAACATTGACAGGCCAATGTTGACAGACATCGGTATATTGAACCTTGAGTCTCGAACCCGTCACTAGGTACATACAACAGCTGTCGTATACTTTTAGATTAGGCCGTTCTGAACAAAAAAAGCTCTGTACCATTTTGCAAATAACACGCAAATTTTTGGATTATTAATTGAAGAAGCCTCTATACATGGCCATCATTAATAACTCGACATTTTGCGTGGTCGTTTGCAAAATGGCACAGGACTTTTCTACTCGGTTTAACCCGTTCTATCTGCACACGGCCACTCAGTCAAAACTTTCTGGACACTATGTATATACAGGGTAACATTGCCTTAACACTTTTGTATGATTAATAATTGGTGGAGTCGATCGCTCTAAGAAAACATAGAGAAACCTTAAAAAATTCGTTGCATTTTTCAAACATATGGATGCACCAATGTGTAATGATTAATATCAGTAATCTATTTCTCTCATATTATTACGCGGAAAAGTGTTAAGTGATGTTATCGAAAAGTGAATATTTTATGAGATATTTCATATCTTGTATACTGAAAAATATTAGAATAGTACTCTTATACATAGAATGAACAGAGAAATCGATTTATATTAAAACAGCTATATGATTTCACTTAAAAAAAATGAAGTTGACCTTCATGTGATTTTGATGTCTCCATGTAGAAAAAAAAATTAGATGACAAGAATATAGCCCCTTCAAAATCATTTAACTTTTGTTTACAAAATTTTTCTGTAAAATCGATATTTATTAAGTTATTTTAGATGGCAATTTCAAGTACTTCATCCTGTATATGTGTCGCGGATGGATGTATATATATATATGTTTTGCATAATTATCTTTTAATCATAGATTAAATTTATGTGAAATAATGAAAAGATAGTCTTTTATAAGAAAATACCGACTGTTTTGTGCTCAGAATTTCATATCAAAAAGGAAATACTAGTACTCAGAGACATGAAAAAATATTCTGCTGACATTATTTTTTATTTTTCTTATTCTATATTGTAAGCAGTTCGCAATAATTGTAATACTGACAAATTATTTTAACTTTTATAAAAAAGTTAATACATACATTTCAAAATAATTAGTTTAAGTTAAAAATAAACTCACTTAATATTAACTAAGTTAAATTAAAGGTTATTAACTTTTTAATTTAACTTTTAACTTATTAACTAATTATTATTTTATCCTGATAATATTTGATTTCATTTGGAAGTATGTGAAAAATGTTTTAGAAAATCAGAATGTATCGTGTACGATACATTTTATATAATTTATGACGTGGCAGCTTTGTGGGCGCTCGTCAAAAGTGAGTGTCTCCGAGGAGACAATATCGTGCGGGTTATGCTTCTCGTGATCACGCGTTTTTTCCGGAATTTAGATTATTTAGCGGAGACCATGCACCTTTAGTGTACAGACCTCTTACTGGTGGTCATCGCGTTCTCAAATATATATCGTCCAAGCTCCACCCGGCGGCAAGAAGACCGTGGAGCAGTAAGTACAAAAAAAGTAAGCAGAGGAGCGCCGACGCTGAGAACGCCTCAGGATAAAACCAGGTGACCCTTCATATTATCCATCATACCGTTAATATTAACGCCGGATTAGGCGTCAATGCCCATAGTTATTGGTGTTTTCTAGTTGTCCAGAGACGGCGGAAAAGATGCCAAAAGTAAAGAGACGTCAAAGATCGTGAATCTTGAACAGTTCAAAAATTTGCACGTTATTTGCAAATTTCATATTATAAGCAGCCTACAATGATTTTAATATTGATGAATTACTTTAACTTATATATATACATATATATATATATAATGTTAATAAGTTATAGTTAATGCATTTTAAATAAACTAAGTTAGAAGTTAACTCATTTAAAATTAACAAAGTTAAATTAAATGTTGTTAACTTCTTAATTTAAATATCACTCAACTCTGGATCTGTTCCTTTGCAATTATACTTTACCGTGCTTTTGAGCATTTAGCACTAACACGGCAGCACATCACCGTATATCAATTTGTCACGTTCCTTCTTCTACTTAGAGCGCGCAACCATCCGTGACATTTCAACCAAGAGAGACTTGTCGGAAATCTTGGTGGAATTCCCCAGATTTTTGCGACGTATAATTACAAAACGCGTCTTCCACGGCGGCTATTCGCGTGAGCTGCGCTCCGCAAAAAAGTCGACACGCGCGAATGCACCGAGCCAAGTCTCTTCGTTCGCGCGGCGCGGCGCGGCTCATGCAATAGCGCACGTTCTCCGCTGTTCGCTACGATTGCACGCGATAATAAAGTGTTTGCCCTCGGGGCACCGATGAGATAATACGCGATCGCCAATTTTTGCCGAGGCCTTGGCTTCATCAATGTCAGTTGGCCAGAAGGACGATAACGAGTTCGATAGTGAGAGAGCCGTGTCTAAACGCCTGCGATTACTCGTCTTATTTAAGAGGCGCGTATATTTATATCACGATACGGGCGATGCCATTAACTGATACAGATGATGTTAACGCAATGACGAAGAGTACAGCGGCTAGTGAATGTGATTCGCGAACATCAGGGAGAACCGCGCTCGAAGAAATTTATTAAGGGGGGAGTACACAGAGGAAAATATGATTCTATCGCTAAGAAAAGCGAGATTACTCAGTTTGCTTTTCTTCTTTTAAGTGATGGTTATCTTCAACAAAGAATATTTTCCTGATAATAGCTTACTTATTCAAAAAACGAATTTATTTTCTTTTCAACAATATTATCAACTTTATTGTAGAAAAGTTAATTTGAATAAAGCAATTCTTGATTGAAGTACTACACTTATTAGAATTCAGAAGATATTTTGAACAAATTTGATGTTTATGATGAACTTATGATATACTTGCGGGTAAATAAATTTGCGAATATTTGAAACAAATAATATTTACTTGAATACAGTATATCTTTTTCTTTATGTAGGAAGGTTTAAACTAAAACTGCCAGATCGTGAGATTTTTGGACAATTCACGTGATTTCTAGAAATGCATCAATCAGAACGTATTTCTAGCACACAAGAATCCAGCACAAAAACAAGCAATGTGTGTCAAAAGTCTTATATTCATGTAGCATTAGATAAGCCTCTTACTACGCGAATCACGACCCAGAATTCCACAATCTGGTAGCTCTGATTTGAACTTATGAAAAGTCTGTAATTATATTTGACTCGTTATTATATAAGTGTAGGAATTAACTGAATATAAAATCTTTCTTTGTAACTATTTATATATGTTTGTTTATTGTTGAAGTCGCGAAACTTCTGTTTTATACTATATAATATTAAAACAAAACGTCGTACAGAAAAATATTGTATTAACAAAAAATGTTTATTTCGAAGTTCTCTATTTCCCTTCAAAGTTTGCCGGTCTAATTTTGTAACACCCTGCATAATAGGATAAATTCTGTATAGTAAGATAAAAATATAACTTACAAAAGGATTTTTTGTATATTCAAATTAATATATCTATCATCAATTTATAGTAATTCAATTCATATATCTATCATCAATCTATAGTAATAAGTTGAATTTTATCGACTTTTCACAGGTTCAAACCTCTCTGGCCTCCTTAGTTTATATCGCGATTCATATCTCAATATTAAACTCGAAGATCAATCCTACTTGATTCGACGTGTCGTTCATTAGAAACTTCATAAATCTACTACAAATTTGTATTATATATCACAACATGTTATATAAATTATCCTTTAAAAAATATTAAAAATGCTATAAAATATTGTAAAAAAAATTACTAAAAAATAAATAAGTCAAAATAAAACATGCACCGTCAAAAAGAGAACTTGTGAACATGAGCGCACTTCTTCATTCCTCTCCCTTCTATTTCTCCATTTCCTCCTCGTCCATCAGTTCCTCGTCCTCTGCCTTCGCGTCCTGATACTGTTGATACTCCGACACCAGATCGTTCACGTTCGATTCCGCCTCGTTGAACTCCAACTCGTCCATGCCTTCGCCGGTATACCAGTGCAGGAAAGCTTTCCTTCTGAACATGGCGGCGAACTGCTCCGAAATTCTCTTAAATAATTCTTGAATAGCCGTCGAGTTGCCGATAAAGGTGGAGGACATCTCAAGACCGCGAGGCGGGATATCGCAGACGGCAGTCTTTACGTTGTTTGGTATCCATTCGACGAAATACGAGCTGTTCTTATTCTGGATGTTGAGCATCTGCTCGTCCACCTCCTTCATGGACATTCTGCCGCGGAAGACCGCCGCGACGGTGAGGTAACGACCGTGACGAGGATCGCAGGCCGCCATCATATTCTTCGCGTCGAACATTTGCTGGGTGAGCTCCGGTACGGTAAGCGCACGGTACTGTTGGCTCCCTCGAGATGTGAGCGGCGCGAAACTGGGCATGAAAAAGTGCAAACGTGGGAAGGGCACCATGTTCACCGCGAGCTTCCTCAGATCGGCGTTCAATTGGCCAGGAAATCTGCGATTATTTGAGGAAAAGGTGCTCTCTTAAACCGAATCGGCTAAAATGCCACTGATTAAATCAATAAAATAGCATGTCTATATTTATAACTATATTTTGTATTTATTTCTATATTTATAATTATGACCCTCAGTGATTATTGACTACTATTCAATAATAAAACACCGATTGCATTTAAAGAGTGTTGGAGCGATATATTGCAGGAAAAATAAGAATACAAATTAGCTTCTCTGTTATACTTTCAGTTTCTAAATAGACTTTTCAATTTCTCATTATCAAGTCAAGATACATTAGTCAAAATGATAATCTGATGTTTCTGTCCTACAGACCTGAGACAGGTTGTCACACCGGACATGGTAGCGGAAACCAAGTGATTCAGGTCACCGTATGTAGGAGTGTTCAGCTTCAGAGTACGGAAACAAATGTCGTAAAGAGCTTCATTGTCGATGCAATAAGCTTGATCCGTATTCTCCACCAGTTGGTGCACCGACAAAGTGGCATTGTAGGGCTCCACAACGGTGTCGGAAACCTTAGGGGAGGGTACCACAGAGAAAGTACTCATGATCCTGTCCGGGTATTCCTCTCGGATTTTTGTGATGAGCAGAGTGCCCATTCCAGAGCCAGTACCGCCTCCCAGTGAATGTGTAAGCTGAAAACCCTGAAGACAATCGCAGCCCTCCGCCTCTTTCCTCACTACGTCGAGCACCGAATCGACCAATTCGGCTCCTTCCGTGTAGTGACCCTTGGCCCAGTTATTGCCAGCTCCTGATTGTCCGAATACGAAGTTGTCTGGTCGGAATATCTGGCCAAACGGGCCTGAGCGCACAGAATCCATCGTGCCGGGCTCAAGGTCCACAAGAATCGCGCGAGGTACGTATTTCGGTCCAGCTTGATTGTAATACACGTCGATCCGCTCCAACTGGAGATCTGAGTCCCCGTGATAGGAGCCTGTAGGATCGATGCCATGCTCATCCGAAATCACCTCCCAAAACTAGGGATTGTTTAAAATTACTGATTTATTGTTTGATAAAGGTAGAACTAGGAAAATAATAATGTGACAATTAAAAAAGTAAAAGTTATTAAGTAATTAAAGAAAAAAGGGAAGATTGATTTTTTTAAAGAATATAATGTCAGGTTTCATATTATTTTATAAAATCTTGTATTACTTCTCATCTTATTTTTTTGATTACTTCAACAGAAAAGTTAGAAGGAAGTTATCTTAATAAAGAAAACAAACTTTTAAATTAATCTACTATTTAGGAAATTAGATTTTTAATTACGAATTGCTCTCTATTTTGTGTCAATATTTTTTTAAATATTTGTAATTAATTTTAAAAAATCTAAAATAAGAGTTCTTAAAATACCTAAAATTGCAATTTGCGAATATTATTTTAATATAGAAAATACTATAATAGATCGATTGATAAGTTTTTGAATCTTTACTGACATAATCGTATTATCATTATCGTATTTTTTATTTTGCCTATATGAATACTAACCTTGGCTCCAATTTGATTGCCACATTGACCAGCTTGGATATGAACAATCTCACGCATTTTGTATCAAGTCTAGTTTGAAATTTTAGGAAGAAATGGTTTTACGAAATTTAACGGTGACAACCCTAAAGATTTTAAAGAGATTTGATCCTCGGAAAATTTAAGGACGAGGAACATGGATATCGAGGACTTATCTAAGATGTCATTCAAACAGAAACAGGTGACTACCAGGTTCCCCTTGGTGATATCTGATATCGATTAATTCCTCTATAGACGATTTCCACAGGGATAAAAAAGAAAACCTAAATTTCGTCTGATCGTACGCGTATTTCTCTACTGTGTTATTATTTCATCGTACGGTAGATAATCAATAACCTTGCTCTCCATTTCGGCGACTGAGCAGCCTCGGACTTAAAATATTGATCGGCAAGGTTTCACAGACGGTTATCATAAATCACCGTCAATAGAGATACTTGAGATATTTTATTCAATCTAAGTGAAATCACAACAAGATTCTTCTTCAATAACGCAAGAACGAAATGCAAAATCGACATCTAACCGGAAACATAAAAAAGTCTAACGTTACGTTCTCTAAAAGTCCCACGGAACTCGAGTGCGTTAATCCTTGACCCACACGTAACATACACGCACGCATTGCGACGACAGTTAACAGCACTTTCTTGCGACACAAGGAGGGAAACAAGTACCGAACCGTCTTAATCGACAAACACCGACACACAAGGCAGGTTTTACAAAGGAAGTACATTATAATAAATGGAAAAATAAATACAATGCGTGTCTATACTGGTAATTATAATACAACACGTGGTAAGGTGCTAGGTAATAAGACTGTCTCTCTCGTTGTCTCATTGCGACTTCTGGAGGCACACGTTCACCTCCACTACCGCGCTGGACATCTTCGGCTCGACGACGGTCTCGACGAAGGTCTCGTCCGTCAGCTCCTCTTTGGATGTACTTAAGTTCTTCGCCCCTTCTTCTTCTTTCGAAGGCAGCACGGCAGCTGGCTTTTCGCCTTCCGGCGTAGTCGCGGCTTCCTGTGTCGCGACCTTCGAGGTAGACGAGCGACTGCCCGGTTTGCCGTTCACAAACCTCAGTGGCACGGTCTCGGTCCTGCCTGTACCTCTCCTAATGCGTGCAGATGATTTTGTGCGTAAGAAAAACAACGAAATTGATTAATTGCAGCTTAACAGGGGAGGCGGAAGATCATATCGTAAATCGAATTACGCGAAAGTAATTTGACCTCTTCGAGAAGTAATCGAGAAATAACACGGATCTTTGTTTGTTGACTTATTATAGTGATTTCGTAATATTTGAGACCTTTGATGGAAATATTTTATTGAAAATATAATGAAAATTTGCTGAAATGTATTTGAAAATCTCTCTCAATTGATCTCATTTTATTATCATTTCATTAATATTTCAGTAGAAAATTATTTTAATCGATGTTTCAGTAATTTTTCTTTAAAAAGCTACGTAATTTTCAATTCACTAAATTTTATGATACCTGATATTTCTGAATTTTTTAAATAATTTTTCAATATTACTTTTCAACTTTACACTTTTACTTTCCTTATATCACAATCTTTATTTCACAGTATTATATTGCATTTCATAAAAAAAATTATATAAATATTCTTAATAACTTTCATTTCTCTTTTCATCAATTTCATAGTACTTCATAGTACAGCAAATTATTTTTATCGGAAGGGTCTTATGAAATAAAATTAATTTTCCTTTTGTTAAGGAAAAATGTCGAATTTTTCGTCATTGAAGTTACTAACCTCGGTATTGTTGGGCAGGACCACAGTTTGAAGTCAGCCCCGAAGAGCTCACCCTCTTCGATCGTCTGTGGCAAGTGTATATTGAGCGTCTCCGGGAGGAATACGGACGTGAGTGCACCGGCAACGCTCAGCGATCCCATCACGATCAACGGAAGGACCCTCGAGTAGACTGCTAGGTGAACGATGTAGGGAAAGGTAAGGAGGCCGATGCCGGCGATAAACGAGGCTATGCCCATCGCTTGGGATCTCAGTACAGTGGGCAACAACTCTCCCACAAAGACGTAGAAGACGGCGAAGGATGCAGCGATGCCGAACTTTCCGATCATCGCCAGACATACCGTTACCCAGACCGCGTCTGCTGCGACAAAGGTCGATCGTGTGTAGAAGATGCTCAATGGGATTTGAATTTTCCAAAATTATTTACCACGACAGAGAGAGAGAGGCTAATGATAATTATAATATATATATGATAATTTTCTCTCTACAAATAACATAAATGTTTCTTAAAATAAAACAGAAAATAATTCGTGTAAATTCTGTTACTGTCTTTTTTAAAAGAGGCAAAACTTGAGCTTTACAGGTTTTGTGACAGATTTGCATCTGATGGGCAAAGCTACGCGTACAGTGCGATACTAATTTATTAAGCAGGTCGAACATTTACTCATGGATGCCCATGACGTCGGTGCAATCGACGAAACGGTAATTCCCGCTTACGTTGTGTGATATCACAATCGCCATCATGACGAATTCAATAAGTTAATGACGTTGGGGCCGCCGTGACGCAGAGGCGCGATTCAACTTAATACTTTTATTCAATCCCACAATGATAATCAAATAATATGAAGATGAGCAACGCGGCGCTACAAGTGGTCATTTCCACTTGTCCCTGGTGAAAATTAAATTTTGTGTATTACACACACAAGGATTATACATATATATTTCATAAATATATATTCTGATACGTCATGCAGTTGTCTGGAAACTGAAAACTTAATTCAAAAAATTCGTAGGCAAAGTGTAAAGTATAGGTATGTGCAGGTATTTATGGTAACTTTTTTAAATACTTAAATAGAAATATATGTGCCCGTAAAAAATAATTTCGACGGATAAATTATTCTAAGAGATGACGTTGTTTGACTTTACTTGAAATTTTTATACAAAGTTAAATGCAAATCGACAAAATAATACCTTCGGGCACGAACATGCAGGATACGCAAGCGAGTCCTCCCAACAGCATGGTCAAACACAGTACCCATCTCCTGCCCAAGCGATCCATCGCGTACCACGTGAGAACATAAGATGGAATCTCTACGATGCCGCCTATAACAAAAATATAAAAAGAATGACCTATTCGTTTTAGAATTAAGAAATTCTTTTTCCCAGCAAACGTCGAATAACTTTGCACCGATGTTATAATTTCTAACTCAACAATGTAAAAGCAATATAACACTATACATAAGACTATTGTTGAGTGGGAAATTATAAAATTAATATAATACTGTTACTTGGTGTTTGCTGGGTTAGTTCTGCACAAGCAACAAGTTTGTATCGCGCGTATATATCGTTGGGAATGACGTTTTTACCGATAAAGAAGGCTAGATAATCGGAGACACCCAGATTGGTCGTGTTATAGGACAGACCATTATACACCACCGCATTCGCCACCCAATCGAAGGCAAGAATAAAAAACTTCTTCCTGATGTTCGGATTCGTGATCAGGTCCATGGGCGTCGCAGACATCGGCGGCGCTCTCTCCTCGCCCTCCACTTCGATGTTACTGTCGTTGGTGTTCTTACCGTTACACGATATTCCTTGTCTTTTTAATATTTCCACCTGCAAATAACATATTCATACGGTATTAGGCGATCCCCTTTTACTTATGCTGCTATCAAGGAAGGTATACTGAAATACGAATACTGAAAAATATAAGCAAACGCTACAATATGAGAATTGCATATTTGATGCTCATTAGAAGAAAAGAATAATCAAATGTAATCAGTAGTTTTACATCAGTAAAATGTCAATCAATAATTGCGTAAAATTTAATTCGTAAAAATTTCACCGGTAATATTTAATCAGTGACTTTTATTTTCTTCGTAATCAGAAATTAACAGTCGTATCGTGAAATTTTTCACAGAAAACTTCGAGAACGTGGGAATTACCTCCATCTTCCTGAGAAAATTCGTGGGCACTGTCCTGCCGTTGACTTTCGCCATGTGTTGGACAATTACCTCCGCTTCGTCTATTCTGTTTTTACTGAGAAGCCACCGCGGTGACTCGGGGATGATCCAGTAATAACTGAAGAGAAGAATAAACGGCACCGACGTGGCTAACGATAGGGTGTACCAGTGCCTTAACAAATAACCCTGACAGAAAGATAATATAAAAACATGTACTGTGATCATACGAGTGAAACGATTTTTGTATTACATAGATTCTCTATCAATACAATATACATTAACATTAGAAAAATGAGACGGAGCTTTCGTCATTTATTACAATCATCATCCTAAAAAGTCCACTAGTTCCTAGAAAAGTTATAATAAAAAGAAAACTTTCCAGCAAGAAGATTGATCGCAGATTGCGCGCAAATTGGCAGCAAATTTGATTTCAGAATCTCACAAAACCATAGCCATCATGACATCCGTATTCAGCTCGTGTTTTGGCGACAGAACCTGCTGACAAGCAACCCGAGCAGATTGACAATAGAAACCGTGCAGAACCTGCTGCCAAACTATGCGCAACAAGATTTGCTCGATTTCTGCTATCAATCTATCATCAGATCACTATAGATTACGCTCGATTTCTGCCACCGATTTGTCGTCAGATCACTACAGATCCTGTTCGGTTTCTGCTGCGAATCTGCTCGCATTGCCTGTCGGCATGTTCCGTCATATTTCTAGCGGCAAATCGTTTGTTAACATAGTGACCGCAAAAAGATTTGTTGTTAAGAGTATTAATTTTTCGTTATACCAACTAAATTTTATCACTGCCGCAAAAACGTTTTGCTACAACAGCAAAATTACTTTTCCATGTAACAAATCTTTTTATTGGCACTATATTAACAATTTGCTGTGCCAATAAAATTTTTTCTCTGTGCGCGATAGACAATTTCATCCTCCCGCAGTAATATTGACTATATTAATATTGACAATATTAATATTTAAATAGTACTAGATCATCCATGTTTCGACTCTTTACGGACTCATATGTTCTTTCTTTCATAAGTTTTGTTCGTAGTATTATAATAAGTTTCAATTGTAATAGTTCGTATTATTATATATAAGTTTTAGTCGTAATTATAATAGAATTATAAATATAATTATTTATTTAATAATTTCTATGTTCCATAATATTTCAAGACACTTGTTAACACGAAATGTTGTCAAGTTCATTGTCATAAAAGCGAATATACAGGCACCGAGGACTTCATTTAAAATTTATCTGCGTGCTCGGTAACGTGGCGCGTGTGTCGCTTTGGAGACATCTGAATGCAGAATGTTTCTATTTGCATACAGCGAACGTGACCGGCCGCTCGCATTTGCATACGCTCGCTCCGTATGATACACGCTGATGGATCGCTTGCAAAATGATCCGCGTTGCACCCTCCCGTTAAATTTATTGTGAGCGCGATCTCCGCTCAGCTGCCGCGCGATAACGCGAGCCGCTTCGCGCGATAATGCGCTAACTTTTGAGACGTTCGCAACGTCGAGGTTTTTCGCGGGAGGCGGGTGTCGCCCTCGTCATTCCTTCGTATTTTACGAACGACCGCACTTACCAACAATGCTAGAAGAGACATCGCCGAGGCAAAAAACATGCAGATTACCATGCCGGCAAATGTCCGGTATCTCGGTCCCATCAGCTCGAGAGCTACAACACAATTCACCGTGCACGAGTGTCATTTGCTTCAACGTCAATTTCAACATTTCAATTTACCATCATATATCTGTAGTACTGGGATTCTGCCGGAAACTCGAAGGTGGTGTGTAAAGCCGATTTGCGTATTACGTACCTAATATGAAAGGTATCTGGTAAATGGCAGGAAAAAAGAGACCATTCACAGTCCTCAGTGCAGTGTAGATCACGTAGTTCGGACTGAAGCTCGTGGCGATGGAGAATATCACCTCGAGGAACAGGATGGCGAAGAAAGCCGTCCTTCTGCCCCATTTGTCGGCGATCCATCCGAACACAACGTTCCCGAAGAGACTACCGACGTAAAAGAACGTAGTCGACGTGGAAGGCCACCAGCTGTTGTCACATACCAGGTCTAGCTATGTGGATGTAGAATGCCATTAAACTACTTCGCCAGCGCGAGCTGGCATATTGAAATGTAAAAATAACGCGATAAGATCAATCACAGCAAATATAAATTTATAAAAGTAAGTACGCTATCAATATTAATGAAATAAATATATAAAATAAATGAGTAACAGTTTTTGAAATAAGAGTTGTAAAAGCAGAAACCGAAAGTAAAAGATAGAAAATTCGCCGATGGAACGCCATTTGCGCCTCACATGAAATATGACGGGACTTAACACATCCTCTCTTTTACGGAAAATATATGAAGTGTCCATAATTCATGGAGTACCGTTTGTGTGCAGGTAGAATGAGTTAAACTGAGCATAAAAGTCCAAGTTAAAAAGAGCAGCAAAGTCGCAAAATTTCGAGTTATTAATCATTGAAAATGGCCATGTATAGAAGCTTCTTAATTAATAACTCGAAATTTTGTGCGATTGATTACAAAATAGTAGAGAACTTATTTGCTCAGTTTAACACATTCTATCTGCACGCAAGCGATACTGCATGAATTACCGGACACCTTGTGAATACGTTATCATACAAAGAGATATCTTTATTATTCCATGATAATTGCTCGAGAAGAGTTGGGAGAAAGCGTACTTCAGTTAATCTAGAAGTGTCTACAAAATTTTCATTGTTCAATCGAGAAGTGCTGTTGGGAAAGACAAAAATGCCGAGTGGGGGAGTTAAAATGAGGCCATCACATAGTACGGAAAACACAACAAACGAGATTACAAATATCGACTGCATGGAGACTTAAGAGGGTGAGTGATATCGCGGTTAGCCCGAAGAAGTCATTGCACCGATCAAAGCGTTATTATTCTTCCTACATGAGCATGTGTCCGCGATACGCAATGCGACACGCGCAATTACGGTCGTCGCGAGACTGTTCGCGGTTTTAATGACCCTTCAACCACCGAGAACTTGCGATTGGCATATTTCCTAAGATTTGCATCACGGTATAAGAATACGAGACACAGCGAATTGAGAACGCATGTACACTCGTTCAAATTAAAAGAAGCTTTTAAACGAAAGACAGAAGACTTTTTGCCGAAGAGTTCGGATATAAACATAAAAATTCAATGGAATCGATATATTACGATGATCTAAACGTTTTCATCCAGCAACGATTAAACAGAAATATAAATGCGTAATAATTTATCGTTGCAAATTGAAAAATGCCGCTTTAGTTTTAAATTAAGTATTGGTTCGTAAATGTGGAAAATAATCTATAATAATTAGAGGAAAAACGCCTAAACTGATATAAGTATGGTAAATCAATATTCATGTTTTTCTAAAATAAGTTATATATAAGAAGGTTAAGAAATTCTCTCACTACTATCTATAATGCAATGTAACTTAAACATGTACAATCTTATAACTAAAAGTCTGAAAAGTATTGGTGTCTTGAAGCATTTTACTAGGGGAGATAGAACAGATTATATGTTGGATTTGTTGCCTTCCCTTACAGAAAAATATTATCATCTATGATGAATTAACCAGTAATAAATTACTGTTGCTCAATAATTTATCACTGGTCAATTTATCATAGACAATAATACTTTTCTGTAAAGGATTTTGGCAGCAAAAATTTGTAACAGGCTCTGCTCAGAATCTGTTTGCGCAGATTTGGCTATCTAGGTAGAAGCAACAATCTTCGAATATCTTAAAAGATAATTTGCACGAAGCAATTTTCATAGGACTATCATATATTTTGGTAGAGAAATGTTGCTGGTTTACATACATGTGCATAAATTTTCTTTTTATACTTTCAACATAAAACTTCAGATTCTAAAACAAAGTGGTATGTCGGCTTCTTTGGTGTTTTTCCTCTGCATTACATACATTTCTAATAATTTTAATGCGACTTGAGAACGACTTGTGAATCCCTAAGATTCCTAAGATTGATTCAATATCAAGATTCTAAGATTAAAATATACCTAATCATATATTTTTGCCGGAGACAGATCTACGAATGATCACGGCGTTTGACGCTGAGATTTAACAGCAACTGTCACAAAGCACCCAGTACAACCGCACGGTAGCGTATGTGCGGCGCTATTAGCGGCAAACCGGAGTGCGTGCTCGCACACGTGTGAACACACGCGTCATCGTCGCTTGGCCGATCGTCATTTGTTCGTCAATCCAGCATCGGCGACAGAGCGCGCGTACGCTGAAGAATGGAGCAGCGAAGGGAAGCTGAAAGAGTGGGAGGGATGATGCTGGATCGGCGCGATGGTGGGGGCGTTTCATCTCGTTTCGTTTACGCAGGAGGCTGCCGACGTAAACGCGCTCATGTTTATCGCGAGCGGGGGAGGGCACGCATGTGCGTGTGCTGGTTATACGGAACTTTGCACGTAAATCTCAAGCTTATATGTGGTTGCACGTGTATGCGCCCATCAGAAGGCCTATAAGGTGTATTGGTAAGCTCCCACAGTGAGAGGTGTCCATCACCCTCGTTTGACAGGAGGAACCCGGTCCCCTCCCCCCCCCACACGCCCTTTAAAGACCCCCTTCTCTAGCAATCTCTCTACATCGCTCTCTTTCTCTTTTTCTCTCTCTCCCTCCTCCCCTCCCTTACTATTCTCCCCTCTCTGGGCCCTCCTCGTTCTTCTGTAGCACGACTTGCGGGTACTCGCGCGGCGAACCGGACGCAAACATCTCGATGAGCTTAAGTTTGTCAGTGTGGATAGTGATTTTGCAGATGATGCTTTTGCAGGTGATGCGATTCGCGATGTGTTCCATACGGCTGCATTTTAATGTGAGAGTAATTGACGGTTTAAAGCGAAGGACGTTGATTGAATTTTCGGGAAATTATTTTTCAAGTCGCTATTTCCGAATGTACTCGCACATACTCGAGAGAATTTACGTGTGCATAGAAATTAGTTTGAGAATATTTGAAAAAATCGTTATTATAGCGTACATCAACAGCTAATAATAATATGATAAAATAATATAATAATATGATAAAAATATTTTAATGTATTTATTAATTTATATATCAATATTCGGAGTAAAATAAAGATTAGATTCGGTGAGATTAAACGACGATCGATGAATTTCAGTCAAATTTACAAGAAAGAACTTTTTCAAAAGAGTATCGTTGATTATACTCTGAGAGAAAAAATATTTAAAAAATAAAAGATATTTATTCGAGTGGATGCCACTAATAAAATATTTTCTTATATGAATGTTTCTACACTGAGAAAAAATTGTTCTCAAATGTAAAAATATACATTTTCTTCAATCTATAGCTTTTTAGGAAAGCATTGTTTATTCTATTTAAATAAAAGAATTTAGAGAGATTCATATAAATATATTATTAGTACTAACCAAATAAATACTTTTTTAGATATCTCTCTTTTCTCTCAGTGTATGGGTTTTCTTAAAGAGCCCACTTAGAGGGCACACATCATACATACATAACTCTATGTTCGAAAGGAAAATCAATATTTTCACAACAATTACGAAATGATGCAGCTTGAATCGATGGAAATCTCTTGTTCGTGTATTTTTCGTAAAAAATCGTCTCCCTGAGAAATCACGAGGACAAGATTGCATTCAGAACAAGAACTTATGACAACAACGCGATGCATTTCGCCGAGGATGCAATTAATGTGTCATTAGCAAAAGCAACACGCACGGCGAACGCGACTCTGAATCAATAAATACATTCGCGCAAACGACATCGCAATCGAGTGCCTATTAGCCTCAGCAAATAAAGTTCGCCCGTAGGTGTTAATGGCTTTGACACGGAGTTTGATTTAAGCAAATTGCCACTCACGGACTTTCGTGATTTGCACGAAACGCGCGAAAAAGATAAATTGCGCGGAAAGACAGCAGTACTCACTAACGATGCTATCGAGTTATTGTCAAGGCCAGGGCACGCGCGTATAAGGACACCAATAACACGCGTGCATTTTGTCACCCTGACGCACTTCGAAATCATTGATATGACCGCGATGCTGTTCATTACCGCGACTATTTATGCGGCTCGATGTGCAAGTTCGACTTTGGCATCGGAATTGGATGCGATGTCACACTAGATGACTAGGTGACAGTGTTTCTAACGACGAAAATATCGTCGTTCATGTATTATTCCCTAGACGGTTCCTTCGTCGGTCTCATGTATTATTCCCTGGACAGAAAATTACATAATTTTCTGTCTTATATATAATCCATAACGTTGAAAATCGCATAACTTTAATTATAATGATGGGATTATAATGGCTCTAATTGTAACAATTTTGACCTCGTGTACATATATTTAAGTCTAAAAATTAATATTCTTGCTTATATATGAAAATATTTATCATTGTTTTAAAACTACTTCTTTTCTATATACTAATTTTTTTTCTATGCAGGCAATGGAAAAATCAATTACGCCAACGGAATTGTTTTTCTGTGTATATCAGCGTGGCAAAGTATGAATGCGATAATAGAGACAAATTCGAGGGCGCCGCCGGATGTATGAGAATCGCTCTCAAAATCTGACAGTTTATCATCAGCAGAACTTCGCGATATTCTGTCTGAAATTCATTTTTTCTCAACTAACGTCAAAATCCAGCTGAAGATTGGATCCCATTCGCTACGCGACATTTATCTACGACTGCAACGGCTGTATCTATGCGGTGGCTACGCGAGCCGCGTATTTACACGCTCCGGATTTACGCAGACTCATGACGCAAAGAGCCATCGAGGCAAATCCTGTCCTTCCGTTTTCCGTTCTTCATCGCTATCGCTTTCTACCGTACGTGAGCGTTCGCTGATGCGTTGTTACACCCGCTCGACGCAAGAAACTCGCGGCGTATTTTCACAGCGTGAATTTAAAGGCCGGATTTGACAGGGACGTTAATTGTCGCTGGAAAAATTATTACGTTTATTATCGCGCAAATAAACAAATTCGTTGCAGAGAAATCACAGCTGTCCACTTGCAATTATCATATTATTCCCACATATATTAGGATTTCGGGCAGAAAGCCCGATAATTTTTTGTCGCACTCTCCTGGTAATACGAAAGGAAAGCTTTTTATTTAGTTTAAACGTTAATCTAAAATCAGCATTTTTCCAGCATTCTCACGTGCCTATTTATAATTCATTAATTGCTCGTTGGTCCGCGTGATATTCATAATGACACGCACCTTTCCAGTGAAACCAGTGAAACAAGCGAGAAGTAACTTTATGATATATTTGATGTGTAATTATGTTACACACGGTGAGGAATTGTAATATGACAAGTCAACCGAAATCATTGCTCGAACGAACGAAAATTTAAAAATTAAAAAATTTTTACATTTTACAAAATATGTGAGATTACATGTAAACATTACATATAAAGATAACATGTAAAGAATATATATACCAAAAAAATAAAATAAAATAATATTATTTTATACATATATATATATATATATATATATGTATATATTTTATATTATTTTATACATATATATATATATATATATATGTATAAAATAATATAATTTTAGTGATTTTATTTGATTTTTTTGGTAATTTCCTATAAGTATCGTAAATATATTTGTTTTAGGACTTAATTTCTAGAAGCGTCAATTCTCAAGCATTAAAAGAAATAGCTATTAGCAAGGAAATAAGCAATAATTTTCAAGACTATCATATATCTTAGTAGAGAACTGGTCTCCGATTTGCACATCCGTGTAGATAAATTTTCATTTTACACCTTCAACAAATCTTTAAAGCCCAAAAACAAAATCAGCTTATCAACGCAAGTTATAGAGATAAATTGTAGAACACATGGATTTCGATTATATTGGCCGGTACAAGTTAGATCCGGGCAGGAAGTGACGGATATACGTGGTGTACTCGTCTTCGGCGAGGCTGCTTGTCACATGTCGACACGGAAAAGACAATGACCCGTTCCGCGGTCTCGTGCGGCGTGGTGTCATTAGAGTGTAGCTCCTAAATCGAGCACAATAAATCATCAGATCGGAAGCAAAATGTGCCGGCGAAGCTGCCCACACGTTTATTCGTTAACAGCCAGCGTTGTCTCGCCCGTTGACAAACACGTCCGCGAAGGTAATCCCTTGATAACTATCTCAAGGAGAAATATATTTGCCAAGGAAAGATACGATGGGCCAATAAGAGCCAATAATCGCGGCTGTTGTAGTGACGTGAAATTAAAATTATTGTGGGAAGATATAAACGTTCAGCGCAAATATATTCGCCATTTCTCAGTGAAATGCATTTCGTCGCACTGAGCGAACTTGTGTTCGCGTCTCATAAATTTCTCGTAGCTCGTTACGAAAAAACGTTGGAAAAAAGTAAATGATAAGTATTTCAACGAAAAATCAGTGGCATCAATATGATACGCACGTTACGTTTTGATACACTTAGGATTTTTCATTTTATGGCTAACTTGTTTAGACTTAACTGACGATAATGCAAAAATTATGTTTTTCTATTCATGATTAATCATTAATTGATGGTTTTGTAGTGGTAACTTTTAAAATTTAATGATTAAAATTAATGATTTCATGAATAGAAAAACATAATTTTTACGTTATCGTCGAGTTAAGCCTAAGTCACAAGTTAACTAGAAAATGAAAAACCGGACCTAAGTAGTAATCCTCGAAATCAATCATTCTCGAGAAACGCTTCAGACACGTCATTCATAAAGGTCTAACAAAGAGAAGTATACAGAAGGGTACGTAAAAGATGCGACTCATTCGGAAACGGGCGGCTTGCAAACGATGAAACGCGAAGAAGAGAAAAGGGAAAGAGAGAGAGAGAGAGAGGGAGAGAAAAAAGAAACGGAAGCTTGTCACGTTGAATCCGGCAGCGGCTAAGTACGTAGGAACATATACCCTCTGCATGAAGAGAGCTGGTAGTTTGCGCGAGGCGTTTGATGTGACATATCACATGACCGGATGCGGGGGTAGGTAAATTGGTCGGCAATTGCTGACGCCACCAGAGCTGCAACCTATCGGCCAGTCACTCGGTCGCTCATCAACCTTGTTCACCTGTTGATGATTCTCGGCCGTTTTAGTTCTGGCGTGAATCAGCGAGCGCGAGATCTTAGAAATCCGTCGCGTCGATGGGAAACGGCGCCTACGTCACCTCGCGCAATTTCCTCGGCAATTTCGGCCCGCAGGATGAATCGTTGACGGTGACGTCGACGGATGGATCGACGCGCCCGCCGCGGCGTCACTCGGCCCGCGCGATTCGGATCTTCGAATTTTTATTCCGTTCACAGGCGACAAATTTGCAGTAATTCGCAGCAATAACGACTCCCCGGTTGATATTCAGCCCGCCGACTACGTTTAAATTCGCGAATTCGATAATGCACGACACGCATGCAGACTGACGAGATTTATTTTCCACGCAGAGATCGCATTAAATTAAATCCCGCTGCGGAGGAGAGGCTAAATTCGGCTCGTCATATTTCACGTCGCTTGAATAAATTTCGCGGATGATTAATTGAACGGACGGAAATGCAAGGGTTGTAATTCATGTAATCGCGGATCGCAGTGAATAAAAACGACGGGACATACAAACACGTCCGAGGGCGAAGCAGCGCGAGCAAATATACAATGAACGCGATATCGCCTAAATAAGCTTAATGTTCCGCTTATCAGATATTTTGAGGAGCGCGAGCGAAGTATGTGATAATACTGATTTATTCAGAATCAGCGTCATAAATACGAATATTCGGTGATCATTAATAAACGCGGTACTAAATACGCAGAATAAATATGATCAATATGCGATTTCGAGATAAAGCTTTTACCCGCGTCGCCGTTAGATTTCGATTCGAGGTAGTTGAGGTAGTCGGAAAATTAATTTTCTTATGAATCTTCTCAAATTTTAACAGCGTATTAATCGAAATGCTTTGAGATCGTGACGCAGTTTTACGCGAAAAATGCGCACAATAATGTACATTCGATTGTCGATCATCGCGACGTTATTATTATTAAACAACAGTTTTGTTGACGACGGAAAGTATTTTAAATAGAATTCTAACCTACCGAATCGTGTAAATCGATAAGTTGATGCACGTACAATGCTGCAAATGGAATTAAAATCCTCGCAGTATGATTAAATCGATATAATTGGACGGAAAAGTAGGGGGAAAAACATGCTTAGATCCTCGACCCGATGTATCGTGATCCCCGCTGCCTTAATGGACAATAATGTCTTAATGAACACTTACGACGCCGCCACGTGACCGCAAGGCCTATCCGTCGTCCCAGTTGTAAAGTTGTTTTCTTCAGTATTCAAATATACGGCATACATATAAGGAATTCCCGTGACTTCTTTCGGAAATGCGATACTCGGTGTTACATTGATGCGGATTAACGTGGACTTAATTCGCGTCATCTTCTGAATGCGTCGTTTCGCAACGAAAACGAAGTGCAAACTCGTAGGCACGCTACTGACGGAAAGAACGAAATAATCTGAAGAAGCAAGACGGAGCCCGTGTTCCATGTTTGCATTTACCAACGCGACTTGTCACGATCTATATTCCAAGGAAAAATCGCGTGCTTCGTGTCCCCTCGAATCTCGTTTGGCGTTGTGGCGGGCGGAGGCTCAATCTCCGAAATTCGCCGTTAAGACAATGACGAAGGCGAGGCGAGATTTCGCGAGGTTTCGTTTCAACAAGATGACCCGGCAGACGGAGGATGTGACGAATCATTTAGGGTAGGCCCGCAGACAGTGGCGGCTGCTAGTTGAAGATGTTAATTCGACGCCCTCTTGACCTCGCGTTACGTTGGAAAAATTGCGCCGCGTGCTTGCGCGTTAACTTACGACATGGTCTTCCTTAATGATTCCGGCAAAATCAAAGAATACTCGACGTCTTTCTTATTGCTTTTCCATCGGTAATTTCGTAAGAATATCCGCGTATTGTCATTATCGTATATTATCATTAATTTCTGACAACACCGGCTCCTCTTGATTCTCTTCATTCTCTTCATTCATCCCACTGTCGCAAATTTCTCGATTGCGGTAACAATCAAAACAATTGCGGTATGTGCGAAGATGTAAGCTGCTAGGGGCAGCACAAGATCTAAGAAATAGAATTGAAAATTGCTTCTCGCGATTCGACGGAAAAAAATTATTTTGCTGTTGTAGCAAAACTATTATCGCTACTGCCTATTCGTTATTAATATCGACAGCGATAAAATTTAGTTAATTAGCGTAACCAAATTAGCGAATGATTCATAATTAGCAGTAGAATAGCTTTGTTATCAGAAAAGAAAAATTCTGCTAAATAAATCTGTCGTCGGGATAAGTTAATTTACTGTTAGAATAAAGTAATGTTTCCCTACATTTAATAATTTGTTTTTATAGTAAAATAATTTGTGGATTCAGTAAAATAATCTAACGAAAAAATAGTGATTAGTATTCTTAACAATATTCTTAAATCGCTTTGCTACCCTGACATAGTAACCGACAAATTTCGTTGCGACAACATACAAATTTACCGGGTCAGCAAATTATTTTTCTCCGCGTATACTGAAAGAAAAAATGTGGTATTTATAATTATCTAATTATTATAGTGAAAGAATTATAATCAGGAAAGATATTTCTCTAGTAAGTGTTATTATTATAGTGTCAATGATAATAAATTCACGTACATAACGTTACTACTATTTTTGTGGTTAAAATCATAAAAAGGGTATATATGAGGCCGAGAACAAGAATTAGAATTTCTTTCAATACAGATATAGAAACTTTGTGTTCGACATTTTGTCCCACGATAGCGCGCCTAATCGGGCCTAATCGCGCGTAATCCGCGCTCCGCGGTTTAATCCGTTCGCGCCAATCATTCTCGTCATCGCCGGCAAATACTTCACGGAAAGTCGAGATCATCCGTAGAATGCGCGGGATCATTAGGAAGACACGTAACTTCATTCCGCGAACGGGACCGCGCGACATGTCGCACGCCCGACGCACCACGAGCCCCGGTGCACACCATGAAGACAAAGGCCAAGGCAAAGCGGGTCGTGAAATCCGACACTGGACAGGGAAAAAACACACCGGCGATGATTAATGCGTCTAGGAATATTAAGCAAATCGTCGAGCACACTTTACGCGAGATTACGTTAGAGCAGCCCACTCGCGCGCGCGTGCGCAAGAATCGTCTCTTTCTCCTTCCGCGTCGTCTACGAGATGAGTGCCTGCTGATTCTGTGATACCATCGAGAATATACGGGAGGCCTTCGATGTGATCGATGAAACTACGTGAATTAATTTACCGCTTAACGAGACGTTCGAATCGCTGCGGACGCAAGATGATTTCTCTTTTATCATCTAAATTTCTTAAAGAGAGATTCCGCTCGAAAAATGACCATGGAGTCGCAGGAATTTGAGTAACCTTTCACCCATATTTGGAGTAAATTTTCCATATTGAATCGTTGAGTGAAACCCGAAACTGAACAGTGAATCTGATGTATTCCACCGTCACGGGAACAAGTTCACTCCAATCGATTGAAACTTTCGCCCAAACAGTGTCAGAATCCACGTTTTGAGCTTGAATGAAACATTCACAATGGTGATATTTTCACTGTAGCTTTGAATTTTGGGTGAGATTTCACTCCAAGAAATTTAGAATGCAACCTCGAGATAAAACAAGTAGCTGCACGTGTGTTAAAGAAAAGAAAAACTAGAAAGCACAAAACGTACCCCGATTATACTAGGGGAACCCGGAGCATAATAGGAATATTAAGGTTTAAACATGTTTTAAACATATTAAAAATAAATAAATCAACTTGGTTTTACTTCAAAATATTCTTTGGACTAACCTCTATAAGAAAAACACAAGTTTTGTAACGAAAGAATAGTTTAAAAGGACGAAATTATTATTTTATTGAAAGCGTGCATTAATTTCATTATGCTTCTTATGCGAGGCATAATGGGATACAAAATTTATTTATTTCCCTAACATTAACATTCAAAACTTTTCAAAAGTTACTTAGAACACGTAATATATGTATGAAGTGACTTCTAACAGAGTGACATTTAACAGTAATTATTACAGAACATTTAATTACACGCATCTCTAAAAAATTATCGATCATATCCTATTATGCCCTATGGCCACTATACTTATAGATTCCCATAATTCGATTAATTTGTTAAAGAAATTCAGCGGTTTGAATCATATCCTTCTTGTATTGTGCAATTGACATGATTATTATTTAGTGTAAGTAGCACTTCTCTCACACAAAACAGAAGTTAACATTGACGCTTAGATCGCTTTCTTTTTTTTTTAAGTGATCCCATCTCTTTTCAACAACTATTATTGCCCCACTCGCTATCACTGCACCACGAGACATGAATGCTTCGAATGCCTTATTATCAGGAAATGAATCGCCTCGACAGTGCCAGAAGCGTATACGATCGCTATCGTGCTTCCCCTGCGAATATGAGCGTGTCGCTTCGGTGAAAGAGAGAAAGTCGAGTTTACCTCGGTCACAAGGGTGCTATCGTAATCCCTGGTGTCGTAGTTCCAACCGTATCGACACTCGCTGACCGGCCAATCGGGGCTACTGACCGGCGGCGACGGCAATCGAGTCGTCGGATGAAACGACGAAGACGTGGTAGACGTGAAAGTGTCATCATCGGTGGCGTTATGCAGACTGGCACGCTGCAACCACGAGTCGATGATCTCCGTATAATTCACGTCATACATTTGACACTTGGAGTAAACTCTCCTGCCGTCAGACTTGACCGAGTATGGCAGCGACAGAGCCTTTCTGTCCTCCAAAGACATCAAATCCGTCAGATTCTCCAGCTCCGGTATCCTGCACCAGTGTTCCGGCGAGGCACTCACGAACACCTGTTTCGTAATCGCGAGTCTTAATTGAGATCAGGTAATTCGAGAGAGTCCACGAGTAACACGAAACTCGAAAACCCAAAAAAGTTGCTTGAAAATATATTGAGTTACTTTCATACATCTACTCCTTATTATTTCGTAATGTTGTTCAATCCGATTCTCCCCGGGGACAATTGAATCTTTTCATCAAATGATTTGTAAGCGACATATTGTTCGTTATATTACCGTGTTTGCTGTCGAAAGAAGAGATGTGTAACAACCTAAACATAATCTAAACTCGTGTGTCCCCTAATTCAATAATAATTTTTCAGTCTATTATATTTCGGAGTAGCGGGCAAGAACTTTTTTAAACACAATTATATTTAAAGTACACAGAGAGAAAAAACATTTAAAAAATTAAAAAATATTTATTCGGTGTGTATCAACAATATATTCACTTAAATTTAAATTTCTTATTTAAAAAGAATAAATAACCGCTTTCACATGAAAAGCTACAGGTTAATAAAATATATATTTTCTTATTTGAAAAGAATTTATTCCCGGTGTAAAAATATGTATTTTTGTATAAATAAATGTTATTACACCGAAAGAAAAAAATACTACATTCAAGTAAATATTTGTTAAGCAATATTGGGATAATTATTTTACTTGGATTAAGTAAGTAATATTAAGATTGTAGCATTTTTTTCTTTCAGTGTAGTACTCATCGAATAAATATTTTTTATTTCTTAGATATTTTTTTCCCATTGAAAAAAAAATATCTCTTTTTCCTACTCGATCTTTCACATTCAATGTCCTATTACTATTCGAAACTATAGCGACCAAATCCGCGTTTCAACGATCCCCGCGACCGATAATGTGTTGTACAGTGGTACACACAGAAAAATATATACTGTATTCAAATAAATATTGTTTGTTTCAAATATTTTATAAGTTTATATATCGGCAAGTATATCATCAGTTCATCATAAGTATCAAATTTATTCCAAATATATTCTGAATCATAGTAAGTTTCGTATTTTAATCAAGAATATTAAATTAAAACACCAAAATTAAAACTCCGATTTATAATATTCTTGAAAAAAGAACACATTTTTTTTTTTTTTTAATAAATGACAATGAGCTTTACTAATATTTGTGATGAGTGCATTTTAACATTATTATCAAGAAAATATTCTCTATTCAAGATTGCCATTACGCAAAAGAATAAAAAAAAAACAAAATAATTATCGTAGTACAATAATATTTTTCTCCGTGTACCTACGAAGCTCGCGGCCGCGCTCTGCCGACATTGCTTACCTGCGAGAACGCCAAGAAGGCGGCCGGCAGGGTGGCGGGTATGCACAGCAAGTAGTACATGATGTTCTGATATCGGCCTTTCTCTCCCACGTGTACCAGCACCTCGTCGAAGTCGATCGAACTCATCTTTCCGGCGATGGCACTTTGCCGCGTCTCAACAGCTTGACCACGACGAGGACGACGACGAGGAGGACCAGCACGGCGACGATCGTGCACGATGCGACGGTAGCGTGGTACACCTTCGAATTACACGGCATGACCGCCGTCGCTCATTCTCGAAGGCAGCCACGCCGAATTACAAACACACGTTCTCGCGCCCCCTTCGTCCGCACCAACGCGTCAAGGAGGAAGCTCTTTTCCTCCTCCTTGGCGCTATCAGCCCTCCTTCGTCTCTGCCACCTCCGCCTCCTCCTCCTTCTTCTTCTTCTCGTCCTCCTCTTCAGTCTCCTCGTTCTCCCGCCTCCCTCCGACGTACCCCCGGCGAACCGAATCGGGCTGTTTCGAGAGCGACGGCTTTTCCACGTTTCGGACGCGTGCTACGACGCGAGCGTCACCTGGCACACGGGGTCCAAGGTCGCGCACGATATCGCCAAGGTCACGAGTAAGCTCAACGAGTCGCGGCCGATCGGCACCAAGCTGATCTGCATCGGGCTGGGCTGAGCGCTCTGACAGATCTCCGTCATAGAATCCCGTCGCATCTCATGTCTCATATCGCACGTCTCTCTATTCGTCAAGTTCGATATCAACACCGACGAAGGAAAGGCCCCGGAGGGCGCGCCAGCTCGATCGAGGTAACGATCAGTTCGGTTCTCCGAGCCAGGGCATTGTGTGTTCCGATCGTGCGAGCTTCCGAGGATCGAAAGAAAAGAAAATCAACAAGAGAGAGAGAGAGAGAGAGAGAAAGAGAAGAAGAAAAAGATTGATAGCACACTTGGTTGCCGAAGTCCGAGTAGCGCTTCCGGCTCGGATGGTCTGTTTTCACTTACAGCGCGCACCTCGCTCTTACCTACCTACGAGGAGCTCGCGTCAGTCTTCGGTGCACATGAACCCCCTCGCGACCGAGGGATTATCCCGCACGATCACCTCGAGCGACTCCGAGCGTCGGCTCCGCTCTGAACCACCCCCTGCTTTCGTTCGATCAAGCACTCTTAGCGCGAACTACTTCCACTGAAGATACCGATTCGCACTCGATCGCGATCCGCACTCGCGTCGACACGTTCACTAACCCTCGCTCGTCGGACTGTTTACGGAAGTGATGAAGCGCGTCCACTTGATCCTCTCTCTCTCTCTCGCTCTCCCGCTCTCTCGAACGTGTGCGCGCGTGCGTTCACTCAACAAAGCGTGCTTCTCTTCCGCGCTCGTTGCAGCCCGCTCGCTGCGACCGGATTCGCGCGAGGCTCTCGACACCGTCCGCGGCTCACTCGCGCGACAACGCACCTAGTTCTGCGGCTCGAGGGACGGTCCCTTCATCCTCGCGCGCGTTCACGCTCCGCGTCCGCCCACCACGTCACGATCGCGATCACGAGCGCGTGGATCCGGCGAGAGCGCGCTGAGACTCTCGTCGCGCAAGTTTCACGCTTCTCCACGTCCTCGTCCTAGAGCGAAAGAGCGGCTCGAACGCCGCGGGCATCGCGGCCACAGCGATCAGCCATTGCCGGAGAAGACCTCCTCTCTTCTGACCCTACCGAACATCATCTTCGTCGGAGTCGCTGCTCCACCTCCTCCCGCGGCCGATCGAGAGTCGCCGCTGCCGCCGCCGCCGTCGCCGCCGTCGTTCCTCGTCACTCCTCGTCGAGCGCCTCGCCGCCGCAGTCTCCGGACGCTCGTCCGCCTCGTCGCTTCGTCTTCTCTCTCTGTCTTTCTTCTGCAAATGAAATTCTCTTCATAACGCGCGCGTTATCGCCGGTCTCTCTCTCTCGCGAGTGCCATTCGCTGCTTTCCGCGAGTGCAACTCGCAATCGCGCGACTCTCATGACAGCGATGATAACACCGGACTGACGGTGGACTCTGACGTAAGAGAAATCGGTTCCGCGTCCGTCGGCCGCCTGTCGGTCGCGGAAAACACCGTCGTCTCTCGCGGAAAAACAGACGCGCGAAACGCTCGGTTATCTCGGGAAAAAAAGCGACAGGATAGATATCGCGTGCAGGCGGTTATCTGTACAAATGATGAGAGGCCCGGGAGTAAATATCGCGAAATGGACAGCGCGCGAGATTAGCGAAAACTCTCGGCAGCGAAAACAAAGCCTCCCTATGATGACCTATTTTTTTCTCTTTACTCTCTGGGGGAGAGGGGGAATAAAGAAAAAAACTTTTTATTGATAAAATCCGCGCGGGTGTCTCTTTCGACGCATTCTTTTCAGGCTGCGATTCATTTCTTCGCCCGCCGACTCGTCCACGAAGACACGGCGCGATCCTCATTGTCAGACGTACCCGCGTCGAAATTTTAGTCCTTATAACATTAAGTCTAGTTTAGTTCCACATTAAGTTTCCGAAGATCTTCTATTGTGCTCCTTCGATGCTACAAATGGGAAGTTATTGGGAAGATATTGAAAGTTTTCTCCACTTGAAGACTTAACATTAGAACCGACGATGGTGCCATTTTGGCTGCAATCTTTAAAATTGCTATAGATGATACACATTCTTGTATTAGTTAATGATTTTTCTCAACTTTTTATCATTTTGAATATGAATATAATCTTAAATAATGCAAATAATATCAAAATTACTCTTCAAAAACCGAAAACAGAAGCCAAATTAATATCTATGGTTTTAGTGTTAGTATGGATTTAGTGTTAAATACACAGAAGAGAAATAGTCTTAAATTCAACGATAGATTTTCTCATATATAAGCAAGAATAATATTATCAGAAGATTTTTTGTAGTTTTATATTGAGTGCAAGTAATACTTACATCGATATAAATTCAGTCAAATCAAGACTAAAAATCTTCTAAGAAAATTATAATATTCTTGCTTATGTATAAGATCATTGATTTAAGATTCATTTTTTTCTGTATAGAACTAAATTTAGACTCTGGAGATTTCAATTCCCATTTATAACATCAAAGGGGCACAATAAGCACTACAAATGGGAACTTATTTTCGTTTTCTCTACTTGAAGACTTAATATAGAATTTAAAATTTCAATTCGGGTATAGAGTTGAAATCTGGCAGAATTTCTGACCGTAGAGACTCCGCTTCGCTGTTCAGAGATGCCGATGCATTCGCACGCTCTGTATTCTCTTGGGAGGTGAACCTTCCTCTTCGGCCATTCTCTCCCTGTCACTTGTCCTCGGTCTCACTTTCGGTTCTATTTTTCAGAACGTCCTGAATCCGCATAATGAGACTTTCCTCGGATTTCATTCGCGTGTCCATTCAGACGCTTTAAATTCGCGTGACGACTTCCTCGAACATTTTAATCTCCAGCATCCGTTATACGAGTATTCATCTCTTTTCTGTACCATTCATTTGCGACCTATCACGTGCCAAATAACTGAAGGACGAAAAGTTCCGAACGATCACGAAAGTGTGCCGCACGGCTGATTCTTCAAAATCTCGATTTTTTATTTTAGATCGCAGATCGCGCGCTCTTATCATTCAAACCTATTAGCCGAACTCGTGTTTAGATCGCATTTAGATTCCTCGCAATTAAGTCGTCACTGTCGCGAAGCACGAAGCATGAAGCACGAAGAGGCCGAAAGAGTGTGGAGGCGCACATACGGAAAAATTGTGGAAACAGCAGAAAAGTGGCGAAGTAAGTGCCGATAACAATGATGGGAGTAAACAGCGACGCAACTTTGCGTCTTCCAACAAAAATACCTTCTATTATCTCGCTGCTTAGTAGCGCATCGCACGCTATTTTCAACGGCAGAACGCGCGGGGTTGCGGAGCAAAATGCAAATCTCGCGCTCGTTTGGCGCCAGAGAAATCTTGCACACCCAGAGTGACTAATGTCGTAGGGGACAACGAGACTTATTGTCACTTTTCACATACTGATGAAAGTGCAAGGATTTATGCAATATTTCATAATATCGTGCACATTTTAATGTAATTCTCTTTAATGTAATTCCTTTTTTAGTTTTTAGAAAATAAATATTAATCTTATATTTTATATTATATTTATAAAAAGACATATATTCCTTATACAGCCTCTTACACCGAAAAAAGTTATTTATCTCTAAGCAAAATCGTGCAAATGGGACAACTGACCTCATATCCAGGGTCGGTTGTCACATGTCTTTCATATTTTAACGAAAGAAAATGTATAGGGAATAGTTGCCTAACGAGTACCATTCACCTAAATTGTACCTCATCGTTTGTTCTGCAATTATTGAATATAAGCACGATCTAGTGATAAATACACAAAATAAATGAAAAATACATAAGCAAAAACTTTAACAAATTACATTGTGTATTTTCTTGCGTTTTCGAGACACAGTAACCAAAGAAACAACTAAAATCTATATGAAATTTTTACATTTATGAACATGACTTCTTCTTAATCTAACCGAATAATTCGACTCGAACAAGATTCGGTAATCCATGCCGCGTCAAAGCCACCTCATTTGAATCAACTTACCCCGAACAGTTATTTTGAACCAAAGAAATAATTCAATTATTATTCAATCATTGTTTAGAAATTAATTTCTAAACAATGTTGCATATAACGGTTAACTAAATATAAGAAAAGTTAGTTAAAGTTACAATATTTCTTATGACTAGAGAAACAGCGAGTAATAATACCAAGACCAACGGAACAACAAAAATGGAGACAAGAAGAATTTACTCACCATGTTCAATTTCGATAAAGTGTTCGCAAGTACGACATGCAATACGTTAGCCATGAGCCATTTCGTATATCCAACTAACACGATACCAGCAATCTACTCTATAGAGAAGAATATGCTCCTTTATTTATTAAGTGAGATACAAGGTTTATGACAACTAACCCGTGTGACTTTTAGCCCCGGTCTCCCCTGGCCTCTGGCACAAGCCGGCTTTTCATTCTTTCATTCGTGCGCATTATTTATGAAAAAAAGAGCGCTCATGTTTCTGCCAAACGACGGGAATATACGTTCCTGTCAAACAACGACGGGAAATAATAACACGCAACGATTCTAATCTGCGTCGTACGTTACAAGCTATGATAAGTAGAGGGGAGTAAATATATTTCCGTGCAGCTCGCTCGTAAATTACGATGATCGTGCGCTACTGCAGACAAGTTAATTGTGTCACTTTATAATTTTGCACTCCGTAGGCAGAAATAATAGAAATCTCACAACGCGCTCGCAACACATTCATTGTTCATATCGCACATCTAAACGACGTACCGGGCTATTAATTGCCACCGGAGAACCAAAGAAGACGGACGCTCGTGTGTACCGTAATTTATCATCACGCAATCGTAGCACCTCGCAATTCATCGCGCACAATTAATTTTTAATAATAGTACACCTGTTATTCACTACTACCGAGATTCGCGATATCGGTGATACACGTTGTTCCTTATCGTGGAGTATCCCGAATTCCGTGCGACGTGCTTAATCGTTTTCGTTATATTTTACACTTGGCGAGATAAAACTTTACACACGAATTAATGAAATTATATTTCTGGATGGTGTGTATGCGCGACATTCCGGACCACATTTTCGTTTGTCCAAGGGTTCCTTCTAAAAAAGCTAATTTAAAGACGGCATGTATACTTAATGACATATCGCGGAATACAGCTGGAATATAAATTATGGCTGGATGAAATCGTTAGTCGCATGTCTACGTGCTTGTTGATAAATTGATATCGTCACGAAATCACCGACGATCGAGCTGTCGTGCAACGCGCGTCTGTCTCTCAACTGCTTTTCCTCTCTCTTTCCCTCCTCCTACTCGTTCTATTTTCCCGTCAAAAAGTCTCCTTTCATCGACAAATGATGAGGACTGTCTTGCAGACGCAAAATGTTGCAAATTTTGTTTACCGTCTGATGGAAATCACAAATCATGGAGATCACATATCAGAGTCTCCGACAGGACATGGCGTGATCGGCGTATCTGTCGGAGCACCAATCTGAGAACATTCTGAGAACATTCCGCCGATCTAAATGTACATTGGTGTTTACAGACTTTTCAGCCACAGTTAACAGTTTCATAATCAAGCTAACATCACCCCCCGCGTAACAACGTCGTGCCTCAGTTTTGTGTGATTTTGTGGCGTGACAAATGTTGTATACACCGACAATAATATATATTTAATCTCTGTTTGCAGGCAATGTCATAATTCTTGTTTTTATCATCTCGTGAGAGTAATTCGCTATGAAGAAGGTCATAACTTAGTGTTAGCGATGTTATTCTTCGCGACTGAGCAACGCGGATCCGGTTTGCTCAGCTTTGTTGATGAGTTAAATTCACTCGTCTCGCGTCGGTCTCAATCGAGACGTATCTCGTCCATCAGAACCTCGATCGATTCTGACAAAACAGAATTAATTTATTAAAAAATACAAAGCCTAAGACATTTAGTATAATTTATTAGCAACTTATTATAGTTTTAAAAGTTTTGGAAAAACCTGTTTTTTCTTCATTTTGCCGCAGAGTTTTTTGGTTTCTTATTTTCTTAACGGAAAAAAGTAAATATAGCAGATTTTAATTGAATATACGTGAATTTTTCTAAACGAATTTTTGTACCTTTGGCATAGAGATCGAAGAAATCCGTGGAAAAATGGGGAAAAAACAAATTTTTCCGAAACTTTAAAACTATAAACCAATAACACCTTGACGAGTATTTTCAATTCCGCAGTTATTACAACATAATTTTTGCCAATAAAAATAATTTATCATCTATACAAATCATCCAGTTTTATTTTAATTACGTTTTAATTAGGAAATGTGAGAGAGTAGAGATTCTGGAAATGGGTTACATTAGAAGATTTGAAGATTTGTTTAATTTTAAGGAGCCGAAAATAATAAGGAGAGATACAAGCCGAGAAGAAAGGGAAAGAAAGGAACAGGATAAGATGAAGCATGAAGGAGAAGATAAGATGATGTGAAATAATGAACAATGATTAACAAACGTATGTATAAACCGGGAGCTATACAAAGCCGCAAGGCATTAAGAAGAAATAAACAATAAAGTAACCAATACAAGACTAACCGACAATAGTTAAAAAATTTAAGAAAAATTGGAACAAATGTACACACACAAATACACTTGGAAGATAAAACGCCTCCGTACCGCAGAAATGAGACGATCGTAAACAATTAATTAAACTATAATGTTATCTGTTACAGTTAAAGTGTACACTTGAGTCCTAATTATACGCACGGTTTCTTCAACCTACAACCGAGACTGTCCGCCATGGCGTTTTTTCTATTTACCCAGGCCTCTATAGCCGCTGACGTCGGGTAATCCTAGACCCCATGCCGCTCGCGCGAGCATATGCACGCGTGCACACTTGCGCCTCTCATTGTTCGTTACAATTACGAGTGACGTCACGGGTGCAAACAATGTCATTCCGCTTCGCACGCCTTCGCATTCTACCCATCCCTCTCCTTCCTTCCTCAAACGCGCGCGGCTCTCCCGCTCGTCTCCACCGTTCTGTCTGCGCGATGCACGCGAATTCGTGCGCCTACGCGATTCTTCGTAGACTCGCGTCGCTTTCCTAGACGTAGTTCTCACGTAACGTAGGACGTTTCACGATTTGCCCAAAGTCGCGGAGTTTTCGATACTTTTACCTTTTAATCTTTTTTATTTTTATTTCATCGCACAATGTTTTACTTTACTCTGGAACTCGATAAAAATTCCATCGTACTCTGTTTCGCCTTTTGCAGGAGTGCAACATCGCAGTCGAGCGATCATGGTGAATAGTATTGCAACTTCCGTTGCTTCGCGAGAATGATGAGATATCTGGGATTATATAAGTTGATATTCGTTCTACCCGCGCAAATGTTGTGAAACGTTGAGAAAATATTGACGATTACGCTCTTACGGTCTCCGATAATTGACGAGTGCGTGGAAATATTTTGCGCGTTGATAAAGCTCTGAAAAATGTTCAATAGCACACTCGCCAATGATGTACGATGATATCAATATTTATTTATGGGCGTATTTATACTCGATATTCCGCCAAGACATTACTTAGTTCGCGAAACTTCGGCTAAATATTCTCCTCGATGTGACGAAGGCAGCTAAAGTTTTATATCGATGCATATATAAACGGTGCATCTTGCGCGATGTTTTAGTCATAAGACGCGCAAACACGAAAAAATATATAATCGGCCATGTCATCAAGTTTATCAAACTTTTTACTTCATCACAACGGTAGTAGTAAAGCGATGTATTTTAATTTAGGACACATTTTTCATCGATCCTTCATATATAAGGTTATACATATATATAGTACAATATAAAACGTTTCTATGTTAATAAATCATCCAATCGCCATTGTCGTTGATAATTATTTAGCATTTCCGGGGCATATTTTCCATAATAGCACATATATATTCATTATATAAAAATCTTTATATTTTATAAATCGATTAAATAATTATATTTAGTAGCAAGAAGGAAAATTTATCGGGGAAAGTTATATTCTCAATTGTGCGATCGATATTTTCTTGCGCCCAAGCATTTCTTTCTTTTACGTTTTTCGAACAGTTTCAAACAAGGCAGAGGTATCTTCATTATACTTTTTGCTATTTTACGCCATTTCATGAACACGTAGATAGCGCTTCGAATAATTTCACAAGACACATTTACAATCTTTTTCTTCAATTTCGATTATTCTTTACATAACGCGGCAGCCGACAATTTTTAGTAAACATCCTTATTATCTGTCATCTTTTTAAATTGCTTTATTCACTTATAATAGTTTCTGATTTCCTTATATACTCAGCAGCCGCTTCTCACGACGACTTTGTTTTGCATACTCATTATGGAAAATGTCCGTCTTGCACAAAAGCTAAATAACAATTGAAACTTTATGTACAACATGTTGTGGGAAAAGATCTTGCTATAAGTTCGTTTGGAAATGATCCGTTAAACAATGTATAGAAAAAAGGTTCGTTGATCATACTTATGTTGGACTGTAGAAGAAAAGCACCAAAATTGACATAGGTATGGTAAACCGACATACTCATGTTTCTTGGCTGTATAGTACTGAACTCTGTCGGACAGCACATGAATTTCGTTTAATTTATACAATAGTTAATGAAATTTAAGTAGCTGTGCTTTGCAAGCACATTCGTTTGTATTATTTTCGTCGTTGATTTTTCGTTGTATTGAAATATTCGTGAAGTTATCTTTCTGTAAAAATTAAAGTTGCAAATCAGTAGTAAGCAATATATTTGATAATACTATTTTATAGTGTAAGTTTTGACCTTTTTAAATTATTTTGGATCTTGTGTAATTCTCTATTCTTTGTCATTGAATCACGCAAAAAAAATAGTATTGGGTTATTTGTGAATCAAAGTATCTGAATTTATTGGTCTTTTAATCGACATATTTGAATTTTGCTGGGAAATATCATATCACAAAATATAGCTGAAACTACAGGTGATTGATTTTCTCCTGTTTTGTTGTTTTGTTTGTTTAAGATGGTCGGGAAGAAGTTAGGAGATCTCTTTCCGCATAATAAAGGAACGATTTATATCATAAAATTAAACAAAAATTTTTTAATATATAAGATTAAAGATATATGAAGATACATATAATGGATATACAAAAAAATACAATTTCAGTGCTCTTATTTTATTTTTTTGATAATTTCCTCTCATCATGAGATATGTCAATTTTGAGGTCTAGTTTCTAGAATCCTTAAATATCTTAAAAAATAGTTATTTGCAAGAAAATATGTAATAACAATATAAATATGTAATAATTTTCATAAGACTATCATACATTGATAGAAAAGTATTGCTGGTTTTGCATCCATGCACATAAATTTTAATCGCACACTTTCAACGAGACTTTAGAGCCTAAAAATCAAAATGGTATGTCGATTTTAATGCTTTTTTTTTATGCAGAAAGAAAAATTTTATCAACCACGCTGTGTTTGTTGGACAGATTGTATATATGTCCAACAATTAAAACTATATTGAATAATTCTGATTTGTTAACTACTTGAATGATTCTAAATTTATTAACTACTTTTTCATATTATCATTATTATTATTGCGCATAGACAAATCTAATAAACTTTTCTCCGCTAAATGTGCCGGTGATGGCGCTATGGAGTCCTGCGAATAATTGAATCGGATCGATCATCGGAATCGATCTCGAAAAACAGCCGCGCGCGTCTTCGCACCTGGCGAAAATTTTAATCTACGTGAAATTAAGGATGTAGTCATCTATATCCCAGCAATAGTATAATAGCCCTGCCTAGATAAGAGAAATGGTAGCGGATGACGTGCTTCACCATGACGTCGATTCTTTGACGCGATCAACCGATTGGATGTGCCGCCCAAAGTAAACGTAAAGGAAGTTTCGCGCTATCTGGAAGAGTTTCCCGGCAGCGGCGGGAGCATATTTCTTCACAAACCGACCGAAGAATAAACTTCACGAACTTCCGAATCAAAGTACAACCCAAGACGTCACTCGTCTTCGCTATGCAATCGGACAAAGAGAGACACCCGCGTTCTGGTGCCTCTCGTCTCGATATGGAGCAATATCCTCCGATCTTACCCAATATCGCGATCACACCCTGCGATTTCCTGCCCGCCCCGGGAATCCAAGAAAGGCCCGTGGTGAAGCGGGCGCGCGTCCGGCCGCCGCTTCCTCTGCGCTGCGCTGATTGAAATGCGACAGCGCGTAGATGGGGCTGATGACGATGGTGACGACGACGATGCTCTCACTTGGCTGGACCACCAGCTCGGTGGCCAATCGAGACTTGACTGCTTCTCTTGCTTCTTTCCTCCCTCTTCTTTCCGTCTTTCCTTCCTTCCTTCCTTTCTTCTCTCGCGAGTCGTATGTACACAAGCGCGCCTTACCACTGATTGTGTACTGCGGTGTACAGTCTGAATCTGACCGTCTAGCGACTCGCTCACGAGAGAGCACGCACGTTACACGGACGCACGCATGTATTACACGCAAGTGAGGCACACGCACGCACACGTACGCGCACTTAACGCGGCACTCGGAAGTTCGGTGGAAGCCACGAACACTCTTCAGCGAATCAATCGAATCACTGCACCGCCCGGCATCCGGTCACCTCCGTTCTGCCATGACGACGTGTACGTATTACGCGCGGCTTCGTTGCGAGTAACGCGCTTCACGACGCTCCTCTAGACCACCACCGCGCGTCATCATCCCTCGCGCGCGCGAACACCGCCACCGGAAGCGCGCTCGCCGCAGGGCCGAGCGCAGAGGGATGTGCTCACCCGGTGCTCGAGATACGGGACGGATCGGGCTCTTCGGGAAGCCCAGCCGGACGACGTGTCTCTCTTTCGATTTATCTGTCCCCGCCGTCTTCCACCACCGATTCCTCCTTATCGTCGATGCTCCGCGCACACACGCACGCACACGCTCGCTGTCTTCTTTCTTTCAGTCACACCCTCTCATCCTCATAGTCTCTCGTTCTTTCTTACCCTTGTTGCGTGCTTTCTCTTCGCCTCTAGCGCGATCTTCACCCTCTCTCCTCTCCTTTCTCTTTACCTTCTTGTCCGACTGTGTCCTATCCGTTCCTCGTACTTCCTCTCTCTCTCTCTCTCTTCTCTCTCTCTCTCTCTCTCTCTCTCTCTTTTCCCTTCTTACTCTTGTCCTTTCCTCTCTTCCTCTGCCTGTCGTCTGCCTTCAGAAACAAAGAGTGCGTCACTACCTATTGCCAAAAGGAGCAAGTAGCCTCCATCGCGAAGTGGAACTGAGGCTACCGTGTGGATGCAAGGGGTCCGCGCGTTATCCCGTCCTCGTATCTATCATTTCGAGGCCCCCCTCCGGCCCCCTCGGACTCCTCTCTCAGCCGTCCTGCGGATCCGATCGCTCGATCTTCCTCGATCCGAGCGTACGAGCCTCTCCTCGAGTCCTCTCGCCCCCCTTCCCACCCCTTCCACTTCCCTGAACAATCCTCTGGGACCCCTGCCCCCCTGGGCTCCCCCCGTCACAAGCGAGGTGGCCCTCTCGGTAACGCGACATAGGCGGCTATCTCGACTATTAATATATAGAAGAGGGTTCCTCGCACTCGCCGCCCGGTAATTGTGCCCGCGCGGCCAGCACAACGCGGTGCTCTCTCGCCGATTTAAATTTCCACACCGCGGCCTGAACCCTTTCTCGCCTGCTCTCTCGGTGTCCCTCGCTCTTTCCCGCCGATCTCCATCCTTCGATTTCACAACCGCAAAAGACGACTCGCTTGTAGTATCGTGCGCATCAGCGCGCAGGAACCTCGAGAAGCACCTTGACGAGGATACGTCGTTTTTGGTTTTCGAGCCAAACGAGAAAGATTGGATTCAAAATATTAGAGTAACTCGGTGGAATAATTCGTCGTTTCAATTAGTCAATCATTATTGATATCGGACTAATTCTCCCAAAATTGGCAAACAAATTTTCTAATACTTTCTTCGGAATAAATGACGGTGACATCTTTCCTTCCTCTTTTTCTAACTTTCTATTCTTTCCTCCCATAATTTCTATCTTATAATATAATTGAAAAGAAGCTAGAGGATTCGCGGTGGTTTTTGAAAAATATTCTGCTTGAACATGTTTATCAAAGTTGCAAGAGCGCAAGGGTGCGTGCATCAATCACGGTCGAATGGGGTCGGAAGGAACACCTTGTCGCTTCATTTGAATAAGAGCACTCGGTATCGGGGTAAGATACTGTCGTCCAAGTATCACATCCGCATACTCAAACCAGAGCTACAGCGGATGTTATTGAAGCAGGTCCGCGGAACATGGAATATATTATCACGCTAAATCTCGTGTTTGTACATTTAAGTAAGCCATTGCAATGGGAATGCGGACCTAAACTATGGGAACAATGGAAATATGGAACTAATCTATAAAAGTATGAATATGTGGACGTAGCACGTGATTTGAGAAGATATAGATTGAAATTAATTTCTCATACGTATTTTTCAATTTCACTCCTTCTGAACGGAACATTAACTTCTTGTGGATTCATAATTTTACGATACGAGACTCCCATTGTGATAAAATATTAATTCATATTTCATCAAATTACAAAATTTATAATATAAAGTGCAAACTAAGCATCGTGATACTACAGATTTTTATCTTATAACGTTATTTATGAAATTACTGGCGGCAAAATTAAAATCGAAATGCTAAAATCGGTTTTTTATTAAATTTACGTAAAATACAAACCTATACAGCACATACCTCCATGGAACATCCTAAAGACATCTAGAGGACGTCTTAAGAACATTCCCAGGACGTCCTTCGGATAAAGTCCTTCATTGTCTATGAAATTCTTTTATTCTCAACAACTTTCATTATTTTGATTGATAATTTTATCAATAAATTTCTATCATTGAACTCTCTATTCAGAGCATCGATCTTCAAATTCAAAGTTTCAGAATTCGACATTGTTTTAAAAATTCGGAAAAAATTTTGTTTCTTCAATTTTTTCATAATTTTTTCGGGTTTTTTTCCGCGGATTAATAAAAAAGCGGAAGAAATCATATTTTTCAATTTTTCCACGGATCTTTTCGATTTCTTCCCGAGGAAAAGTTGAAAATAGCAGTTTTTTAAACTATAGAATTTGGAGTCTTTTAAAAATCTTAAAAATCACGGCCATTTCGGTTTATATTGTAATTTCACGACACCTTCAGAAAATATCTCACGGGGAATTTGGTGACTTGAACGCAGGGTGCAACAGTTCGCAGATACGCACTGGTCGTCAAGGCAACGACAATATGGCGGCGCTTAGTGCACGTGCGACGTTGAACGTTATCACGTATGTCGTACAATTTTGCAACAAACACGGGCTACTTACCGTTAGGATTTATTTTCAATGTCAGATTGCTTCAGATCGAGCCACAGACGCTCTGCCGAAAGTACATCGCGTGACGGCAAGCCGCGTCACGTGAAGTGCTTGAATTTCGGACAATCGATCCTCGAGCTCGACGTCGCGGACCAGCTTGGCTGCTTCGCGACGTCGGATCATGCTGTTGTGATCGAGCGGAGTGTGGCCGGCATACCGTGCACCAAGAAGAAGGACTACGTGCGCAAGTGGATCGAAACTCACGAAGATGGCGGGTCCGATCCGAGCGATAGTTTGCAATCGTCCCCGGTTTTAGGGAAGTCGGCGACTAAAACCTACGAGACGTCGCCGGTGCTGGGCAGTAACAGTAGAAAACGACGTAGGAAAGAAACTCGCATAAACAGACATGCTGTGGTGAGAAGCATGGGTGACACAGGTAGCCAGGGACAGAATGCACAGTATTCTGCAAGCTGCACGATACAACCTGATATTGGAAGTAAAGAAGAGAATCGGAACGAACAAGAATACTTACATAAGATACACTACACACCGCCTTGTACAGAGGTGATTGCTAGTGAATCTCCTGTCCTTGGCGCAGGTTTGTATTCTTACAAGAGAAGACGAAAAAAATTATGGTATGGCACAGATGACTATGTCTTCTCGAAACATTCAAAGTTACATGACGATAAAACTGTGCACAAAGTAGAGCTCGATAATAATTATGATACTGTGAGTGAGAAGACTGTGGATCACAATGAGTTGGAAGAAGATTCAGATAGCAGTGTTAAAGAAACTAATTTACAAATCGAAACAGAAGAAAGTCCAAAAGAGTCACAAATGTGCACAGGGATACTTTTATCACAGACACAACAAACAGGTTCTGGAGATAGCTCGAGTTTTAACAAGATTAATGCAAGAATAGAAACAGATACGAGTGATGAAAACAGAGACAAAGAAGAATGTAGCAAGCTTTTAAATGGCAGTACCAGTAGTCTGAATAATTGCATAGAAGAAGTCGATACACAGGATATGTTACCAGTCGTCAGGACATCCCAGTTGTCAGCTAAATCTTTATTTATCTCTCGATCAAAGTCCTCACAAATGATTTCCAATGACTTAGATGAAACTTATTGTTCCGAAGCAGAAATTATACAAAATTACAGTACGCATCTATCCACGAAGATCTCCCTGGTGCCATCTCTGACTAAAGAGGTCACAAGCAGCAAATCGACGCAGACTCCTGTTATTAGTACGATAAGTACTCCGTCGAAAGTATCTCCGGACAAAACTATGTATGCGCGTCTTTTGGATTCTGGAAAGAAACACCAGAAGCCTAAAAAGTAAGTCTAAGAACCGTTTCATACAGCACAGAAGCTTGCAACAATATTGTTGTGACATTGTGACTATATTAACATAAGCTTTTGTACTATGTGAAGTGATACAGCTTCGCAGCAATTATGATGCAACTTGCAACGTCTGATGTCGTGTTTTCGTTACAGGGGAAGCATGGTTGCCAAGTTACAGTCTTTGATTAACACGCAAATATCCAGCATCCGTATTTGGCGTCATCGTATGAACAAGAAGCATGACGCTGCGTCAGCGCAATTTATCCGCGTGTTCGTGCATGATTGTTCGATGCGGTTCGGTAATCAGTTCCTGAGGGCGACCCTGATCGAGGATCGCTTTAATCTTTTGCAAAGTGACGTAGAAATCGAAGAAGCCGAAGTCCAGATTCCACCGAGGAGAACCTCGCGCAGAGATCTGACAATTATGCTAGTCTGTGATATAGTAGGTACTCTGAAAATGGTTTCGCCAGTTGTGATAAACGTTCACCCACCTTGGGACGTCTTAGATAAGGTCGATCTCACTCTAGAAGCAATATACATAAGCATAAGTCAAAGTCAAGAGATACCTAATCTGGATTCTGACAAGGATAACTCGCGTAGACGCGAGAGACGAGTTGTCAAAGAGTTCAATTGTCCCTGTATAGAGGAGGAGAGAGAATTACCATTTTGTTCGAGAAGGCCTAGTGCCGACAAGCCCGATGTGATGCAACGAATATTTGACTTTTAATATGTATTTTTGGTACACTTCCAAAGATTATTATATTTTAACGGTTTTTGCTCACGTGTACTCTACTCACGTAAATCGCAATTCTACAGCACTTTTAATTCGTACGGTTCATGTGTTATAAACTTCATAATATTTCAGTTTTTATAAAGTGCAATTAGACTCTCGTAATGAAAATATTTTTATATTATGTCTCTTAAATCGTGTCCTGATTTACAATTTTGTACAGGCTAAAAAGAAATCATGAGTGAAGAAAAAATATCCGTTTAGTTTGGCTAAATTGCTGTTCAACGAGGTATGTCCACTCTTAATTCTATTTAGCATTACAATGGTTTTTCTAAAAACATGAAATCTCTGAAACCATGGCTTTGATTTTGTTTTGTAGTATTCTTTGAAAAATAGAACTTACCTTTGTTTTCATTATTACCTAAAAATACAGGCTATAACTGTGATAATCTGATTGCAGAAAGTGATTGGGAGTTTGAATATATATTTATATATATATATATATATATATGTATGTATATGTATGTGAGTTGATATTATTTTTAATTTAACATTGCTGCAGACATAGTGATACAAATGATAAAAGTGTAACTGCAATTGAATAAATAGCTGTTTACTATTCCAAGTATAAATTAAAAAAAGAACTCACGTTTTTATTGCGTAATACTACGACATAAGGAAACAATATATTATAAGAAAAATTAACATTTATAATGTTATCGTTGATACACGACAAATTATATATTTAATAAACGGAAGTTTTGCTTTTAAGACTGTATTATCTGCGAAAAAGATATTCGCAAAATAAAATTATATTTTTGAGAAGAAATTTGTAAAAATTTTTTAATAATGTAACAAAGTTGGTTTTCGTAGCAAATCATGTTTTAGGTCATTGTGCGATCTAGGAATAAATAATTAATAAAAAGAAAGTCTGGTCTGTCGATACTGTTTACAGCCCTTTTTTGTTCGCACAAATTTGTGTAATCTTACATAATAAAAAGAAACCATGATTAAAGAAAAAAATATCCTTTTAGTTTGACTGAACTAATTTTCAATGAGGTATGTTCACTCTTAATTTTATTTAGCTTTACAATGGTTTTTCTTAGAAGCATGAAACCTTGAAACCATGGCTTTCATTTTGTTCTGTGGTATTCTTTAAAAATTAGAGCTGTTTTCATTATTAGCTGTGCTAAAAATTTCCTCCTCGTTTTCTTTGGCACACTTCTGCTTAAAATACGGTACAGTCGACACAACAAAAGCTGCAACACTTTTCTTTCGGTGAATTTAGCAACGTACTTTGTATCCAACAGGAAAATGTATTTCTTGATAACTATTGAAGTGGATAACTATTGAATGGATTTTCATATTGAATACGAAATTCGAATTTTCTTCTTGTAGGCCGAAAAACTCCAAATTTCTATTAGGCAATTGTCCCGATTTTGAATTTTCCTTTAAAAATAGTGGCGACTCTTAGCGGAGAATTCGGAATTAATAGAAAATAACGGGTCTATTTCCCCGATACGGATATATTTAATCAAGATTCAAACCCGCAGGTATCATAAGTTTCTTCGTGTCACCGTTAAATGGCGCTAGACGACTCATTCAGTCGCAACTTACGAGAGTGTAATTTCAGGTCAAGAGATGGCTCTGTATCTCACACAATTTGTCAGTGTTTTTCTTCGTATCTTGTAGAAGGTTACTTGATTCTGGGTTGATCTGCATTTGTTTTTAACGTTATAATACTTCATTGTGAAAATCACAACGTCGTAGATAAACGACTAAAATCGGTAATCTATATTGCACAAAAGTGAGTAACATATAATGCTATCTTAGGATACTTTTATCGTTGACGTGTCCCACTTGATAGTAGGTGTGTCATCAACTAAATACCTAATTTACGAAGATTCATTAAGCCTACTTTGCGTATCCTTGACGAGAGATTTACTTGGCGAGAGTAACAGATATTTTTACAGCAAATAAGTGTAATTATCACTATTGTGCATAACCTAAGAAGCAAATGTCATTGAAATCGATTTTTTATAGTTCCGATAAATAATGTCGGTAACTCAAGATCGACCCGAATTATACGAGGAAGTGAAGCTTTACAAAAACGCCCGTGAGAGAGAAAAGCACGATAATCAAGCGGATTTGTATGCTGTGGTAAATACATTGCAGCATTTGGAGAAGGCTTATATCAGAGATTGCGTTACACCGAAAGAATACACAGCTGCGTGCAGCAAATTGTTAGTGCAATATAGAGCAGCATTCAAGCAGGTGAGTGTCGAGAATATGAAGCAAGAATTAACCCTTTGTTGGTAAGATGAGGTGAAAAATCATTTTGGCTATTTTTCTTTACTTCCAAATATGTGAAACATGATTCAAAATCAAATATATTTTCAGTATCCTCATGGCAAATTTGTTTTGCTCTTTTGTTTTAGATATCGATTTAGTTAGATACATTCTGCATAAAAGTAATAGCTTTAAATCAAGAATAAATATTCTCATATATAAAGAAGAATATTATAATTTTCTTATAAAATTTTTAGTCTCCAATTGAGTTCAAATAATATTTGCGTCAGTACAAATTTAATCAAATCAAAACTGAAAATCTAAGATTGTAATATTCTTGCTTATATATGAAAATATATATTCCTGATTTAAGACTAATTTTTTTCTGGGCACACTTTCTAAAAATATTCTTCATTTACGAGAGTATTGTTCTCTAACAATCAACTGTTCATCATTATAGGTACAGAGTGATCAATTTCCAACAATTGATTCTTTCACCAGAGCATTCCGCTTAGATTGTCCAGCCGCCCTCGAGAGAATCAAGGAAGACAGACCAATCACAATAAAGGATGACAAAGGCAACACTTCCAAATGCATCGCAGACATTGTCTCCTTATTTATTACGCTTATGGATAAGTTACGCCTGGAAATTCGAGCCATGGATCAGTTGCATCCAGATTTGAGGGATCTCATGGACACCATGAATCGCCTCAGCATACTGCCGAGCGACTTCGACGGCAAAGAGAAGATCTCAGAGTGGTTACAGACCCTTGATAATATGTCCGCTTCAGATGAACTGTCCGACACTCAAGTCAGACAACTGATATTTGATCTAGAAACGTCCTACAATGCTTTCAACAAAATTCTCCATAACTCTTAATCCATCGTACTTTCGGTCGAGCGATAATATCTATAATAGACCTCGATATATTAGATTTATTATTACATCAGCTTATATTGCCAGGAAAGGACTTGGTTAATATTTGTTCTAAAATTCATTCTTCCACACATTTCCGCCCTTTATGTACTTTCTACTTATATTCAATCAAAACTATCAGAAAACTAAACAGCAACTAAATAACTAAAAACAACGAAAAACATTATTACATAACCCACCTTCTTATCACAGAAATTATACTTATTTAAATAACATACCATTGCCTTAAATTATTACTTGTTTAATAAAACTTACAGTTTCTCTTCTGGAAATATCTCATATCTCTATCCTATTCTTAAACTACTTTCGCTTCTATTCGTTTTACATCCTATTTTATTCTACTTTCTAATACATTACATTACATTACCTATATTATATTATTCACATTTTATATAGACCTCGATATATATATGGGCTATGAGATATTATACAGTAGAACACATACATGATTCAAGCTATCATTATTTTTTGCACGCATTCTACTCTACTACTCGTTAATTTTATACTTGACAAGTCGACCAACGCAAAGGATCCTCCAATCGTTTTCATTTACTTTACATACCGTCACAACAGAAGCATTGAGATTTCTATTGTAGATAATATTGATATTGAATCGCGAAATATACATGGTATTTACATTTCAATTGTTATCTTAGTAAATAACACCTTACCACGTGTCGTGTGAATTACTTTGCACTGTTCCTTGAGCCACGCGTAAGACTCACGGCAATGAGAGCCTTTGTCTGAATACGTTAGAGAAAACACACACACACACATATATGTGTACCATATGGTATATGCATGTATATGCAAATACGTATGTAACACTGCAAAGCTCGGACTATTTTATATGTGATTTTTTTGCAAAGCAACAAACCGTGAACTGCTGAGAGATGCATCATGTACATCGACGGTTAAGTTAATAAAAGAGCGTAGCAGCTGTAATAAATTACATGGAAAAATACTCGATATACGCAAATATACGTCGCGCCCTTTTTCGTCAGCCGCCCATCAAATCTGCTCTGTTTCGCCGAGAATGCTATATATCGCCCTTTGTTCACTTCAAGAGACTCGCAAGGCCTTCCAAGGAACCAGCAACAACGGCGCCGTTTTATCAGCGCGCGCCAAGACGCGTCCTCTCGGCGGCGCGTTTAACGCGCAACAATGAAGCCGGCGCGCACACAAAGCCGATATTTCGCCGGTTCTGTTTGCGGGCGATGGTAACGCGAGGGTTAATTCGCGTCTCGTCCCTTTGATGTGCCAAGAGCAGAGTTTTCCGAGTCGTATTTACGCGGGCACACCCGGTATGCAAATGATGGGGGTGGTCCTTCGGCGCGTTCTCGCTGCCATGGGCGCGCGCGGAGTACAATAACGGCCGCTGAACTATTGACTAAACTAAACTAAACTAAATTAAACTGAGCTAAACTAACAGTCAGGTTGTATCTGCAGTCGCAGCGCTCAGCTCCGTTTCGTCGCGTTCATGTGCGCGTCTACGCGCGTACAGTCGTATGGAGAAATTTACATGCAATAGGAATGCCATTGCTACTCGTCCGTAAAGAGCTTAGACAGCTTCGATATATCCGAAGGAACGTCTCTTCGGGTTGGTTTCTTTGCCGACAGACCGTTCGGTAATGCGTCACAATACTCGAACTAAGAGTGACTCCTACCGAACTCTGATCAAACCAATCGATGAATAACATCAAGACCAACATACCATTTTGGGCTGTATCGAAGGATACTGTCGAAAGTGTAAAATTAAAATTTATGATATAAAGATACGAAGTTTCTAGATTTCCAATCGCAAAAAAATCAACGGCAATTAAGCGATAAAAGCAATTAATTCGGCGACAAAAAAATAGAGATTGTCACAAAATCTAAAGTGATTTAAAAGGTTCAAAATTTACACTATAAAATAGTGTTGTCAAGTAAATTCGTTACCGTTGATTTGTTACTTTGATTTTTACTAGAAGATAGTTCAATAAGAATTTCAGCATAGCGATAAATCAAACGCTAATAACAATCTAATGCGCTTGCAAACAGACTGCCATTTCAGTTCCAACTAACTGTCTAACTACACACAGTAAACAAAACTCATGTTTCGTCCAATGGAGTTCAGCATGTCGGTTTACCTAGGTCAATTTTGGTGCTTTCTCTCCAATAATAAAATTTTCAGTATTTCCAGAATTTCCAGTTCTACAACTTGTTTAACGATAACCGAAAAACTCACAATTTCTATCTGTGTTAGCAAGACAGAGCAGGCAACACTTGACTGATAGCAATTTTCAATCGTCGATTAGCTTCATCGGATACTTTGATGAAAGTTACCCTGATACTAACCGGAACACCTCGAGCTAAACTAACGCGAATATACTTCGACAAAATTACTTATATCGTATCGACGATGCACGCAAATTTTACTTTCGATTGCTCAACGTGTGCAAATAAATTGCGGAATAAACGGTTTGAAAAAGAATATTGTTTAATATCATGTTGCAATTAACACTCGATTATTGTTAATTTTGTACGGGAATTGCGAGAAACGGAACCTTGAGCTACCCCTTGCGTATACACTGTGCATATTTCACGAACGTCTCGTCGAATTGGTTCACGAAAACTTAGCTCGGTTTTCGGCCGTTTTCCTGTCGAAATAAATCGAGTCACATCTTTAAACATGTCACTTCGGATCCGCTGTAAATCCGTCTTCCATTGGGCTCGATTGCGGCTTATCAATGCCAAACTCGAGGATCTCGGGTCATTCTCCGCGGCGCGACCTGAAGCACGAGGTCTTCATCCAACTTCCAAATAAGGATGATCCTTTCAAGGCAATCCCGGAGCTATTTCGGCCGGCTCGAACATTGCCAAGCCACTCTTTCGCGTGGATATATCTTTCGCGCACACAGCCCCGCGACGAGATGTATAGGCGCGCACACGTGCCCGAACGCACACTCGCAACGTCGGCTTATCCGTCAATCTGTTCGTTTACCTGACGGTGTTATTTCAATATAAATCATACGGTTCCGCCGACGAATATGCTTGCCTTTGACAGGGTGATTTCGCCCTCTTTCACTTTTGCCTTCATATAAAAATTCAGATTTCGCGGGACGATTCAGCAAATCTGCGGAAAATCAAAGGCTTTGACGTACGGTCTTTCGTTTGCACCGCGCGTCCTGTCGAGCGTCTACGCGCATACGATCGCAAAAATGGATCTATCATCCGTGTTGGTTATTGTGTCTGCAACGTATGCAATTATTGCGTCGAGTACGAATACAAGTCGCTGGCATTACGTGTCCGACGAAAATCGCGAGTGTTACTCAAATTATGTGTAGAGGAAAGAGCACCAAAATCAAAATACCATTTTGTTTTCGGACTAAAACCCTGTTGAAAATATAAAATTAAAATTTATGTGCATGGATGCAAACCAGCAACATTTCTCTATCAAAATATATGACAAGTCTTACAAAAATTATTATTACGTATTTCTTTGCGAATAATTATTTCTTTAATGTTTGAAGATTGATTACATGAAAAATGAGCAAAACAGAACATAAGGTCGGATTTGATTCTATTTTACTGGATTTATGTTCTGAAAATTCAAGTTGCAATTAGTTACCGTCGGTGTTATTTTAATTTTCACAAGAAGATAGCCCAACCAAAACTTCAGCACGACGAAAAATCGAACGACGCTAATAACACAACCGAACGTGCTCGCAAGCAAAAACTGCCACTTCGGCTCCAACTACTGTGCATGGTAGATAAAATTCGTGTTTTGTCCGATAGAGTTAGTATGTCAGTTTATCATACCTGTATTAGTTTTGGTACCTTTCTTAATAAATAATAAAATTATTGTTATTGCATTACCGCGCCTGATTATCAAATATTGCGCGCGTATAGAATAGCGTTTAGAATTACTATAGTTGAGCGCTCATGCGTCAACCCGAGGAATAAATGTCGGTCTCGCGATTTTGTCGCTTGCCGAAAGGTTCTCATTGTAACGTTCAAGATAAATATTGCATAATACCGCGTATAACAGCACAACAGTACTTGAGGCACGCTCTCGAAGGAAAGAAAATCTTCAAGAGGGCAAGTAGAGTAGACTCGCTCGCGCTTTCCCATGTCGAATGACGACGGGGGCATTCAACACGGGATTATCTGCAGACGTCAGCGTTATCTATAGAAAGCAGCACGTTCTCTCCTCTGAACGGCGATGATCTTGACAAAAGGGCGTACCGGAAAGCTGTGAGTTATATGCGCTCTCGCTATGACTCAAAAAGGATCGCATTGTCGCTTGAATTACACGCTTCAAACGCCAACAATATCCACGTGCTTAACCGCTTCGTCGCGGAACTGCCTCGTGCTGCTCCGCGAACTCGAAACTGTCTACCTTGATATATTTCCACCGTCTTATTTGCCTTTCTCTCCACATCGTCAAAATGTATCTTCATCTCTTTTTATCTTCGTCCGGACAGAAACTTAGCTGCTGAGTGGCCGTTAGTTAGAAGTTTTCACGCTGTAAGGTAAATTATCTTAATATCGCTACTTGGAATATTTTTCAAGTGTTTCGTTTACGAGAGTAATAAAAGTTACCGCTTTTACAAGGTATATCCAGATGTTGCAACAGAGTCAGTATTTCTGATCATGTATTAACTCTGATAGTAACAACAGCAATCTTAACGTTGAAATAACGTTGAGATCCCTCAGGCTTATATCACGAAATGAATGGTGAAAATCGTGATTTTTCGCGTTTTTAGTTTTTCATGAATTGCTTACATTTATTAAGTTCATTATTAATTTTTATTTATTGTCTTTGTAGATTATCTGTCGTCAGGAATCCAATTATCTCATTGAATGATGGATCTCAGTTTTCAGGCTGATGATATATAAATTTTCTTTATAAAATTGAACGGTTTCCGTAAAACTTTATTTTAACATAAAAACTTCCTATTAAGGGTTCGTCGTTACTAAGCCTAACAAAAAAGAAAAAAAATCCTTGCAAATCTTCTAAAAATAAGCTACGAATGCCAAAGACCTGTAAAACTTATTACTGACCAACCCCAAAATAATATCATAGGCTTCCCCAGCCTTTAAGAATTTATATTCAACCAATATTTTAGGTAGCACAGTCAGTTTCACGTGCATTCTTTAAACAGGAAAAAATATCTGATTATATTAACCAGAAAGGAAACAATCAGATGCGTTTTGGTTAAAGAAAACAGAATTTCTAGTTTTTATGATCCAAATGTGATTCTTATAATCAGAAATTTTATTTCCTTCAAAACGCATCTGGTTGTTTCCTTTCTGCTTGATACAACCAAATTTTTTTTCCGTGTATATAATACGATTATGAAGCGTTACATGCGTTTAAAGAACGTATGAATGATTTATATGAATATATATGAAATTAATATGTGCTACCTCAGATCCTAGATCTTAGAGACTTTGTACGTTGAAATAAAATGGCGAGAAATTGTTTACGGGGGCTGATACTTCTCTCACAAAAGTTGAAAGCCAACTGAATAATAGGGAAATAGGAGCGAAATATAGCGTCTTACATAAAATATAAAGAAAGGAGGGTGCAGAAAAACGCGCGTAAACCTCGTAAACCTAACATGTTACTGTCAGAATTAATTTTCAACTCGAGAGAAAGTTGATTGATGTTTCAACGTATATCGTTTTCAATGAGTCGGTAAATTAACCGATGAAATTGAAAAGTGAACGCCTACTTGTTAGGAGCGAAGCAATCTCAGCTTTCGAATGCAATTTGTTTCACGTCGCTACGACTTTTCCACGTGGAGATATCGACGAGCGGCGAATCTCGATCAGGAACCCGCTGCAACAATGTTGTGCGCCGCTCTCGGTCTCTGAAGTCGAGCGCGCGGCGTGAACGTATTACAATGTAACGACGCGTGATGCCGCCGATCGTCAGCAAGGCCTGCACGCCGCTTTGAAAACTTCAAGCCTTTCGAACGTGCATATCTCGGCGAGAAATCGACGTGCGAACCTGAAATAAATACCACTCCTTTCGGCGTCTCACGCGACACACGCTTATGTTCGTCGCGTGTGCTCTTATCATGACACGCGTTCACTCATATTATCACGACACGCGGTTAGAAATGATGACGGTATGCCTTTAAATATAGAACTCGAAGTTTTTATCACATAAAATATGAAGTTTCGTGCGAAATTCGTCCGGAAAATTTCGCGCTCGGAAGATTTACGCGCAGTAAAAATTTTATGTTTAAAACGATCTACTGGAATTTTGTGTTTTTTAATATGGTGGGAGGAGGATGTGTTAAAAGTATACAAATATGATTAAAAACAAATATAATGTTTACACATATAGGTATAATGTTAAACTAACACATTTACCTTGTCAACATACACAGTAAAAATGTTGTGTTAAATTTAACATATTTCACATGTCTCAAACGATCCAAACAAATTTTTGTGTTAATTTAAAAGTAAATATATTGAAAAATAATACAAATTTTATGTCAAAAATTATAATACAAAATACAAAATTAAATATCTATAATATGTTAATCGATGCTGAAGAAAAAAATGTTATTTTAATATTTACACATATTGAATATTGACTCAACGCAAAATATTGAGATACAATAAACATAATATATAAAATTAAGCACTCCGCGATAAATTTATTCTTGGCTGATAGATATGGTCGGCTGATATAATGTTCGTCCAAGAATTGGCTACCGGTATTGAGCCCGAGTTGTCATTCAACTGCAATCTAATGCTGAGCCAATACTGGTTGCCATATCGGGCCGATATCGAAAATCCGGAATCTAGTTCGACATAGGGTCGTTCGTAAAACTCCATCAAGGAAAGATCAATGTGAGATATTTAATAGGGCTGGTATTTTCCTTCAAAGGTTTTGAGACTTGAATTTCGAGTTCTTCGAAGTTCTTTGAAGATTTGAATTCGAAGATTTGAATTGGCTGAAAAGGACATTCTGTATTTTGATTAGATCTTCGTTAAATATAGTAAAACAGAGTAACGCGTACTCATTATATTCACATTCATATTGAACTTATATTTATAAGATCTATTTATATATAAGAAATACGAACAGAGTAGCATTTTGAGGATCTCCTCTGTGTTATCAACGTTTATCAAGTTCGTCACCGACTTTGACATTCTCTTAAAAACTTGCCTTTGAGGCTTCGGCTTACCGAAATGTGAAAGTTCGAAGTTCTCCTCCGAACCTTCGAATCCCCCTAAAACTTCGCAGCTTTCAAATGATCAAAGATTATAACATTTAATATGTAAAATGTGCTTAATCTATAACGAGTCCATTTACGACTTTCCTCGACATTCCCTCGACGATTCTTCACTGCCAAATCTCCAGATTAAATCGTCACTCGTAATTATATTACGAAAATGCGTGTGAGTTAAAATCTCTTTTAAAACCAAACAAAGAATATCGCTGCGCAATTTGCTCGCGTCACGGATGCTTGGTTGACGAGGGACCCTTCATTTTCAATCGCTTGCAACTCCGACGCGCCCCGTGTCAGTTCTCCGGTTTTTGCCAAGGAAAAGATCGGATCCGGGCGCGGCGAGAAAATCCGTAGATAAAAAGTGGCTCGACAGGGGGGAGAAACCCTCGTATAATGTGCATTAATATACGGCGCCGCGCGCGCGTACGTACTCGCGTGTCTCCCTGCCAGACTTCGTGTCGCTTGAGAGGCATATCACACATTGAGAGGACGTGAGTCGCTTTGAAAAATCGTGCCCGATATGTCGGCGGAACGAAGAAAAAGGGACGGCACGTGAGGGTCTGGGTATAGGAAAGGAAGGTAATGCCCGGGTGGTACTCGGTGCGCGCTTCTCCTCGCGACGGAGGTGCACCTGGGCTCTCAGATATGCGAGTGGCAACGCGGCTCGACGTGTGCAGCCGCTCGTTGACCGAAAATTTTACGTGGATCGTTCGGATAAGCGAAGATAGACGGCGTAAGTGAAATTCTCGCTTTTGGCCTCTTCCTGCCGGAATCTCAAAATCTTCGACTCCGTTGCCTCCTGTGTGCCTCTCTTTCTCTCTCACTCTGTCTCGACCTCAAAGGCGGAGAAAGAGACAGTCGCCCCGAGCCAAGGGCCGACCCGGTTCGATCTCACGTTGGAAACTTTTTTACGGATTTTCTCCACGAGACGCCGGTATCGATCCCGCTCCCGTGCACCTGCGGTCGCGAGCGCGCGCGCGGCCCGCTAGTTCCTCGAGGATTTTACATCGTTCGAATAAGTGAGCGGGCGAGCGAGCGTACGGAACGATGTAAATGAAATTGCCTCTCAGCCCCTGGTATTCGACCAGATCTTCGATTCTGCGCGCTCTGACCTCAAAGGGACCTGTCAAGGAGCAGCTTCCCGGTTCGCCAACTTTTTCCCGGATTTCCCGCAAGATACTATCGATTCTCGCGCGCCCGCAACCCCGAATATGCGATCGACAAGGCGGCCTGCGAGATTCGCCGTGCGTTTTGCTCAACCCCATACCCATGTCGATTGTCACGTGTCTTTCATATACAGAGTGGTTTAAGAATCATACAACCAAGAAGGGGAAGTTTCCTCTTGAAAAAGTGAGTCGAAAATGTGGGATAAATGTTTTTCATATGAGGCTTTGTTTTCGAGAAAATTGCCTTTAAAAGTTAATCGACTGCGCGTGCATTTCAAGGAGGTTGCGTTAAACCGTATAATATATTGGAAGGAGCATTGGTGTGATGGAGAGACGTAGCCTGTGAGACAAAGGCCATGTCTAAGTAGTATCTCGCTCTCTGTCTTACTAACATATTACATAGTCCATATAGGCTCAGGTAAGACAAAAAAAAGACACAAACAGACACAGACGAGGATGTTACTTAGATACTGGATTTTTAAATTTGTCCATGGTTTTTTTCGTTTTTTTCTTTTCGAGGAAAATGAGAAAGAACATTTTTGTAACTACAAGAAATTATATTTCTAAACAATATGGCGATAACGGTTAACTAAATACAGTAATGCAGTGAACACAACGCCGCCCCTACGCGAGATTCGCTGTGCCGTGCGATTCGCTCAAGGGTCTCACCCGAGTTTCGCCCAGCGCACGGACGAGTGAGCATTGATCGCGTGAATGAAATTCTGGCGCGGTCTTTCAGTAAAATCTGAAAATTTCCGTCCGCGTGTTTCGACTTCGGAACGTAATGCGTTTCCAACTCTCGGCGTACGGGGGCGGACCGCCTTTGTCGCAGCAGTCTCGTGTCGGACTTTCCGCGAGAAATACGCACGTTCGATACACATCTTTGCGGAACACGAACGAATTGTCGCGATATTCTCCGTTAAAACGCCCATTCAACGCGAGCGTGCCACAATTTTCCGGCGTTATCTCCGCGACAATTTCGTTCGCGGAGTGGTTCGATAATAAAGAGATACACGTGGTCTCCTCTCTCTCTCTCTTTTTCTCTGTTTCTCGGAGTGAGTGCACAATGCACGTAGCCAGCTAGCACGGATGTGATCGAGATTACCGAGCAGGAAAGTGCATACGCGCAAGGTGCACCTTTCGCGCGACGCAACATTGTCGGCCGACGCAGTACTTTGATGAGCCCTCAAGGGATGCATTCGCGTGCTGCAGATGTACTCTTGGAACGCCACACCCAGCATAAAGAGCACGGCGTGCCCAACACAAACGAAAAATTGTGTACGGAGCATACGATGGTCGCGCGAGTGCGTGTCGGTCGCTCCCTGCGTGTGTGTGCGTGTGCATCGTCGCAATTACCGAAATTACGCCGCCTTCCGTTCGCAGACACGCTAATATCAAAACGAAAGACGAGATATTTATTTCCCTCGCGAGAAATATTCGATGTACGTTATTAGTCCCGCAGGGAAAATCTGACTGTGCGATATCTCGCTCGTGAAATTGCGCGGAGAAACGCGCGCGCGTGCGTCTCGCGCAGCGAGAAAAATGAGAACAGGAGAAGTAAAATTGAAAGTCCAATATTAGCGGAGATATTTATGGCCGTGTACTCTAACTCCGCCGAGCAAGATAAACACGATGGCCCGAGTAATCGCTTGAGCTCACTTCGGACGATGTATAATCTGCGAGAGAGAATTCAGGACGGAATTGTATCTGTAATTTTACGCGTCTCGTGTAATAATACAGAGGACATCTCGGATTTATACGCAGACACCGGTAAAATCGTAAATCCGATAATGCACACGCCAGTAATAAAATCGTGAATCTTATGAATAAAATCCCGATTCGGGAGTCATACAAGGGAAAGGGGGTCACACGTTAGTTAGTCGCAAAGCTTGTATCTCGCTTCAGGTAGTTGATCTGTAAATTTATTTTCTTAGGAATTCTTCTCAAATTTTAACGCATGTTAATCGAAACATGATCTATACACGTGTAAAATTAGAAAAGGATTAACTATATCGAAGCTGAAATAATTGAAGTCAAATTTAGCACTATTTGAACGTACTGCAGGTACAAAAATGACCTTCGAGATATCACATTTTTAATTCTTGGTCAAATTACGACAAAATATTGAATTCGTTAAATTTCATTAAATTCATTAAAAACATAATTTTATGAAATATTGCGTACATTTTTTTAATCAATATATAGAAATTGTGATAATAAACTCCGGTTCCTTACATATATATCACCCTCGCGGATTTTCGAAGAGAAATACCGTTCGCCTTCCTAAAAGGATATCCATTCTTATTAGAATTTATTTTTAATCACCGTGCTTCTCCCGCTCTACCTCGAACGCAGAGGCTAACAAATGCATCCTCGTCGGCCCCCGCCACCCATTTGACTAATACTTATGGAACCTCGACACCGACAACGCCGGTTTCACGAGCGGCCCGTTTATCTCATCGGGCTCTTGGCCCCGTGTAGCCGCACGGAGGAGGGGAAAAAAGTGTAATTTCGTAAAGTCGGCCAAATGACGGAATTACGCGGTGCCGAGCTGCGGCCGTGGGGTGGTTTTCCGCACAATCTCGCTCTTCCTGAGGGATGAATATAGTTCTAACGGGAACCACTAGGGAGCTATTCGTGTGCCGCAGGCTCCATCGTCCGATCGTCGCAACACACACCGTCGTGGCTTTTAATGTCCAGCTGGGAGATTATTCGTCCCCGAGGTCGGCAAAAATCGAGATATCGAAATTTGCCGTTCCCGCCCCTCGACGGTATCGAATATTGGCGCACGCGAGCGCTCTCACACGATATCGAATATTATGGACGAAAGCTTCGAATCAATTGTTACGATAATGAGGAGAGGACCGTACCTCATCTGGTGCGAGCTGGGTGAAAAATACGCGGCAATTAGTACCGTCCAATACTGGCGGCCAATTGCAGCGCAACTTGCATAGCTAATGTAATTTCGTGTAAAATCCTGCATCGAGCAGTGATGAACGCGGAGATATAAAGCTCTGTTTAATATATTTCCGTGAATACTTTATCCTCTGTCACAGAACTGACTAAGAAAGATTAAGGTTAAATTGTTCTGTGAACCGACATCTGAGTTTACTTTCGACCGACATACTTAAATTTTGCTGTAAAATATCATCTCAATCAACACCGATATTATATCTACATTATTATTTCGCATTATACAACATTATAAATTCGACAATATAAATATTATATATCACTCGGTTATGTAACATTTACATTGTGGAGTGCAAAATTATAATATAGACGTAACATAATTGATGCTCGGTGTTGACTGAGATCTCACAGAATATAATTGAAGCTATCGATGATTGATCTTCTTTTGATTTCTTATTTGTTTAAGATAACCAGAAAGAAAAAATTAGGGGATCTCCTTCTACATAATAAAAAAATTATTAAGATTAAAAATAACATATAAGAAAATATATAATAAATGAACAAAATAATGTAATTTCAGTGGTTTTATTACATTTTTTGGCAATTTTCTGGTAGCTGACATGAATATGTCGATTTTGGGGTCTACTTTCCTGAAGCATCACTTTTTAAACTTTCCAAAAAGTAATTATTTGCAAGACATGTAATAATTTCCCAAAAACCATAACGTATTTTGGTACAGAAATATTGCCATCTGTGCATATAAATTCGAATTCTTCACTTTCAACAGTTTAAGAGCCCAAAAACAAAATGGTATGTCGCTCTTAAATAAATGAATTTAGATTTACATATAAATATATTACCAGTATTACCCACACCAGTATCTTTAATTCCTTAAATATTTTATTCTCAATTTTTTCTTCGATAATTTAATCCACCCGCTAAGATTATGAATAATCGCGCGCAATATCCGTGAATCAACATCAATCAGCGACATCAGGCCCTCGAAGGAAAATTTACTTCTCCAACGATGTTTTCTCGTAATCGACAAATCGTCGTCGTACCGGCAATTTCTTACATTCCGTCAGCGCCGGGGGGACAGGCATTATGGGCCGGTGAAATCACGCCGAGTGGCTTTCGAGCCCCGGACGTAGCGAGACTGCGCCCGCATTATGCGAAAATCGCATCGACCGCCGGCGACGCGGAATTGCGAAGAACGTCGCCGGACACAATGCGTCGCGCGAGAACCGCAGTATCGTCCTCCGCCCTTCGCGCCGCTGCTCCTTCATGCGGCAATCGAATTTCTGGATGCGCCCATGAACTTCGCCCTCGGGAATGCGGCGCGCTGCTCGGCCGGAGAAATCCAATTGTTCGTCGTTGATTCCTTTGTAATCGGCCGAGCCACAGTGTATATATACAGGTATTCGCTGCCGCCGCCGGGCAGGTAACATTTTAAAGGGAAAAAATTTCATTCCGCGCCACGCCGCGATACGGCGGCGATGCGGCACCGCGGGCGCGATCGGAGAAATGTAAGCGCGGTATTTCGATGCGCGGCTGCGAAACAAAAGGCCGGATTTAATAATGCGCGCTCGCGGAGATAGACGATGCGCGCGAAGGGAGACGGGGAGGAGCGGAGGGACCGATAGCAAACGTGTTGGACCGTACGTACGTACGTTCGTTCGATCCAATAAAAGTTTGCGCCCCGCCTCCGGCAATGTTGTCGTGCTTCTGATGTCGGGGATACAAAGCTGGGCGCGCGGCGAGCAGATTAATCCAATAGCACACGAGAAGCAACGAGGGTACGGTCGGAGTAGGGAGGCAAGAAAGTGCATCGCGCCCGTGTTTGTCCCGAGGCGGATGTCTCTATGCGCTAATTAACCCGCAAACTATGTTCCGAGAACGGCAAAAGGTCGACGAATAATTTGTTAAGTCGAGGCAAGAACTCGCGGTTGTGTGTGTATTGTGTAACCGAGATCGAGACGAACGACGGAGCTTTGTGACGCCGCGTGATAAATTTTCCACATGCATTTTTGCTGAATAATGTAGCATACTAATAATGTAACTTATCAGACTTGTATTACGCGGACTAGGATTAGCACTTATATTATAGCATTAATATTGAAATCAAGCTTTATATATGGCAATAATAAATGAATATGATGTCGGAAGAAAACATCTTAAAAAGTGAGTATTTGCAAGAAAATATGTAATAATTTCTTTAAGACTATCATATATTTTAATACAGAAGTGTTGCCGGTATGCACATAAATTTTAATCTTATATCTTCATCAGGGCTTTAGAGCCTAAAAACAAAATAGTACGTCGGTTTTAATGCTTTACCTCTTTATCTTAACCGAGCAAGACTACTGCTTTTTCAGCTTATGAATGCTTATGTCTTCGAGAAGAGTTTTTTGCGCGTACCGTAATTTTCTCTCTTTTTTCTTCTTTTTTCTTTTCTCTCTCTCTCTCTCTTTCTCTCCTTTCTTTAATAGCAGTAACATTCAGTGTAGTATTACAATTTTTTACTATATTCTCTTTAAGGAAAGAGGATGGAGAAGGTGAGAAAATGACCGCTGCGCTAAATACGAGTGTAGCTTTCTGAAAATTTTGCAAATTATCGCCGCTGTTATCGCGTCAGTTTGTTCTCGGATTTCACGATCGTTAGTTTTCATTTAATACAAAACAAGATTCTCCGTTGATAGAATTTGAATGCGAGCCGGTAGTGGCGTCGCTGCAATCTATTTTGCGCGCGCGGGCAATATCGGTAAGGAAAGTTGCGAGCATCTCCCATAAAAAGTTACGAAATGCGATTTGCGCGCGGAATTATTCAAAATAGCCAGCGTCAAACTTTCCGCTTGAAAAATGTTGCCGTGAATTTCGCGGCGCTGCTTAAAAGCTTCGTAGCTTTCGCGCCGCAAATGCGATATCGTTGCAACGGCGTACCGGTGCACGCTACCGGCCGCGTTAAAAATGCATCGAACATTACGGCGGCGTGGTAAGAGCGCGACGAAAAGCGATCCCTTCGACATATTGTCGATGATGTGAAAATATGTAAAATACGGCCGCGAAATTGCCGCAATCGCTCGTTCTTTGACTCCGGGAGTGATAACGTTCGAAATCAGAACGGCCGTTACGTCTGCGGAAGCCGCGGAACATTTATCTCGCGTTCGCCATCGATAAGCCATCAATTTATTCGCGCTTATACCGAAATATGTTTTCAGGGGAATTCCCTGTTTCACACGAATTCTGGAAAACGATGTCGGCTGAGAAACAATCATTTCTCAAATCGGATACCCCGCGACCATTCTTCAGTTTCTATACGGAGAAAAATTAGTATCAATTCAAAATTCATATTCTCTTGTGTCAACAGAAATATATAATCTTACATAAAGATAAAACTTGTCTATATATAAAAATATTCTATTATAGTTCAATTGAAAATATATTCATGTTATTCAAGAATAATTTTCACGTTGAGAGGAAAAATATTAGGTAGAAAGAAAAATATCTTTAAAGTAAGAATTATATATCAGTTTGAATTTTGTTCTTTCTATTCAATATTTTTACGCTTCAATTTATAAAAATTATTTTGAAATAAAAAGAATACGATACTTTTAATGGATTTATATAGGATTTCTTTGCGTATAAGAGCCAGTTTTATCTTTATATAAGATTATATATATTCTTGCTTATATATGAGAGTATATGAGTCTTGAATTGATACTAATTTTTTTCTGTATATATCTTGTAATTTATGTCGATTTAATTTTGAGATAAAAAAGAGGTAAAAAAGGGAATTTCTCACGACAACTTTAATAAAAGAAAATCACATGTAAGTGAGTGACGGATGGTTCCACAATTATTTCTGATCAGCGATCCAATTACTGATGCCGGAGGGGAAAGTAAGATTTAAAATTAGTGAAACAACAGTCCAAAAATAGAACATTAAGGAAGATTAATGTTACAGTTAAGTGGTTCATTTTAAAGATCGACAAATATCGGATTTACGATCTGTTGATTTCCCGACGCACGACATTTTGTGTACCACGACTGTTTTATTATTAAAGCTTAGATACGGAGGCGAACACGCCGGCGTTCAGCTTCCCAGCAGCGCCGTACGTCTTGGAATTGGTAACATTTGTCGGTGATTGGAAGAATTTACGAGGTTCTCTCCTGCCTGGAACCCCGCTCTTCCGCCCATACCTCACCAGCTCTTCCTCTCGCCGGAGCTACCGATAAATCACTTTCCCGACTCCGCGAGATTTAATATAACGTCAATATTCCCCGTAGCGAATAAAAAGGCGGAAAGGGATATTCACGGCGAGTCCTCGCCACGCATCATGGCTCCCGCGTGGCATTCGTGCGTGTCGCGAGGTAAAACCCGGTTTTAAAATTGCAAATATGTTGCATGTCGGGACGTTGAGAATTTCTGCTTCCCTAACACAGTTGCGTTATATAACAAATTCTTTTGAAACCCCCGATTTTATTATCCTTCCGATTTATCGTGTGATGTCGAGCGAAATAAGCGAGACTTCGGCTAAATAAAACGATGCAATAAGAGAGTTAACTATGATAATATTATTTTCTAACAATTTTATGACAGCTATATATTATAATGACGATAATTGATAACGTATAGTCATTTCTATTATTGGGAGTAAAAATTAGTTTGGTCTGTTTTTTTGTGGTCAAAAATGCATTTATTTCAGAACAAAATGAATGAACAGATTAATCAAAGTATTGTCCATCGCTGGCTACTACTTTTTCCCACCTCTCAGGCAATTTTCGAATTCCATCTCGAAAAAATGTCTCATCTTTTGAGGCAATCCAAGTTAGGAACCAATTTTCGATTTCTGCGAAAGAAGTGAATCGGTGACCTGCCAAATCGTGCTGCATCCGTCGGAAAAACCAGTAATCAGAAGGAGCAATGTCCGGCGAATACGGCGGGTGCGGTAAAATATCCCACTTGAGCGTTTCCAAATAATTTTTTACGACTTTTGCGACATGAGGCCGAGCGTTATCATACAGAAGAATAACTTTGTCACGTCTTTGCTCGTATTCCGGCCGTTTTTCTCGTAATGCACAGCTCAAACGAATCAATTGTAGCCTATACTAATAGCCCGTAATGGAATCGCTAGGTTGTAGCAGCATATTCTTTGTCTTCGAATTTTTTTGGCTGTCCAGAGCGAGGCTTGTCTTCAACGCTGAAATCACCATTCTTGAAACGTCGAAACCATTCCCTACATGATTTATCAGTTGGAGCATTGTTACCATAAACTTCTACAAACATTCGATGAGCTTCAGCTATACTTTTCTTCTAATTAAAGCAGAAAACTAAAACCTCCCACAAATGCTGCTTAGTTAACACAAAATTTGACATATTCAACACAATAAAAAACAGGGGTTTTCTATGAAACTCAAAGCAATATAAACTGAATATTATTGACAGATGTCTAACCTCTCTGAAACCACCGAAATCAGCTGTAACTAGGAAATATTCATAACAGCCAGAGCCATCTTTTAAAAACGGACCAAACTAATTTGTACTTCCAATATTAAACATATATTATGTAAAACGTTATATTATTACAAATTATATTATTACAAGTTATATTATTGCAAATAATTTTGAATCATTGAGTTTTTTCTACCTCTTTCTGCTTATAAAATTTACGAAAATAACTAGCCGTCCTTTCTTCCGAATAGATATATTTTTTCTAAAGATTCCCATCGATTGTAAATAATTTTTTTTGCAACAGCTAACTCGAAAGCATTTCTCGTGATTTAATCCGCGTTACATTTCAGTCTCGAAGAGAGTACGTGAGATTTAATATAATCTCAATCAATATTCCCGGCAGGAAGCGCAAAGGAGGAAAAAGGATATCTATGGGAGTCAAGATTCTAGACTGTTCGGCACGCGTCGTGGATGCCGCGCTTTTCTACGTGACACGCCGTGAATAACAGATGCATCGTCTATTTTGCAACGTAATATTATTCCGTCATATAACGGAAGCTACGATGTTAACGAACATAAAAAGAAGAGGGAAAAGAAGAAGGAAAAGAAGAAGAAAAAGAAGATAAAGAAAAAGAAGAAGAAGGAATGGAAACAATAATTCTAATAAAGAAACGAAAGTAAATCTAACAATATTATATATCGAGAACTCCGCGGAAAATAACATCGAAAAGTGATCAAGATTTTCCTGCGATAAAATATAGGGGAGGCCAGGGCTAATTGATACACAGGAACAGGTAGGTACATTTAACATAACTCTAAAATGATAAACGACAATGCTGCATAGAAAATATAATATTTTCGCAAAAATATCGTGATTATGCTCCAACGACCATTTTTAGGTTGCACAGCGTATTTTCCAAGATATTTAATGTTTTTAGTTTTATTTATTCAAAAGTAAAAAAGAAATCAGTGATATATTAAATGTTATAATTCAAATTTTGTCATTATGTGATAATCGTCTGATATTACTGCAAGAAAATAAATTATACCACTGATTTAAAAAATATGTTTTGTATAGTATAAACATATGTCATATCGAAAAATTCTGCTGTGATGTGTATTCTATGTATAAATTATTCGTAAAAAATATTAGAAAAAAAGTGTATCAACCAGCCTCGGTCTTCCCTACATACGCATCTTCGCTCTGCTGCTTCGGCGAAATTGCGGCGGAGGTAACGAATCGTAATAATTATTTGTAATATTAATATTAACAGCAAGACGCAATTTCTTGCGTCCGACGGGAGAATCACCTGTCCGCTGTTTGCGGTCACGTCATGGTCAGATTTGACTTGTAATTGTTATCGTCTCCATTTGCATAAGAGGTTTTAAGGTAACCCGACGGCGTAGGCTCTGCCGAGGGTTTTAATATAGCTCCGATGTTGACGGTAGGCGGTAAAACGAAAAGGCGATTTCGCCGGAGAGAAGCCGGAATCTGGATGCGTAGTGACGCACCACTCATTTGGCGGATTCTGCAATTTCGTACGTGCTGCCGCCGCGACGAATTCTGATTGTGATGTTCGTGGCTCGAGATTTTTCCGCCATCGCGGGGAATAACGCGTCGTGATTGGGCTCCCTCCTTATCGTCGGTATGAAGGAAACGGATCGCGGAAAATTCCTCTTCGTTAATCCGAGACATTCATGTCGCGCGAATGCGTCCGTGCGTTATCTCCGACGCGTGTTGTGACTTTTCTACTCTTCCGAAATATATTCATTTCCTTAACTGCGAGACAGACATGTGTCACCCAGCCTTCTTCTTTGTCGTCTCGCTCTGATACCGAAATTCGCAGTTCCCATGGTTTCCTTCGCGAACTGATGTCGTCATGTCACGCTCGACGAACATGATGACACGATGACAAGATGATGAAATCAATATACCCTCAACAGATTTAATTAAACGGAATTCTACAAACTGCAAAATTTCGGAATCAGGTAAATATTTACGCTAACTAACAACTAGAAATGTCAATTTTGAAATTTGCTATCGTTTTCGTCGCATATGGAACAATGCTCTTATTCATTCTTGCGCGAACGTTCACCGTGTAAAACCATTTATTATTCTGCGCAGCTAATACGACGTAAACTTTGTGGAAAGAAGTTAATATTTTGCCGACAAAGTTTATGGTATTCCTTAATCGAAAGTAAGACAAGGATAAATCCTAGAGAAAGCCTCTTCTCGCGTAAAAATAATTTCGATAATATGACACTTGCCGAGTACTATTTGGTTTTCACAAAGAATCTCTCCTTTTTGGCGAAGTTGCGTCGTAGGTATTTTGCGGCGGCTTGTACCATTTTCGGATAACTTCAAAATTGCCGGCCAACAAAATGGATTAACGGTCGGCTGCGACGAAGGGAATTTTCCTATCGTCGGGATTTTTAGCACGTTCGGCGTTACAGGATGAAATCGGCCGAAAATTCGTGCATGAAGTGTCGGAACTTTCTTTCTCGCGCGCGCGCGCGTGAAACACTCGCCGCGACGTATTCCCTCTTCGTACACCCTCGCAAATAAACGCGCGCTCCTGGATGGGAGGATGGGAGACGCTTTAATACTCGCGTACGCGCGCGTGAAGTCGGACGAGGCGGGCGCGGAAATTAATTTCCGCGGTTGGAAAATTGCCACGCCCGTGCGGCATTGTGAGGTGCCGCGGCCAATCGCCGGGAAGATCCGCCCGACGTAGGAAAACCGATTGTGGCGATAATTGCTCGTTCGTAATGATTTCCTCCGTCGTCCTGATGGCGCGCGAACGCCACGAATTTATGATGCGTATTTAACATCTTAATCACCGCGTCTGTGCTACTTTGCTTGGAGATCCGCTCGTTATCAGCTCCGAGGAGTCGAGCACCGGTGCACGGTGAGCGAAACGTTACCCCGACTACAATTCTCTCCAGCGCGGAAATGTGCTGTGCTCGCTCGCGATCTGCACTCGCAAGAGTGATGGCAAATTGTCACAAGTAACGTCGCTCGTGTTTACGAAACCTACTCTCTAAAGCGAAATCAGTGCAGAGGAAAAACATTAAAACCGACATAGATATGGAAAGTCAACATACCCAAGTTTCTCGGCTGTAAAATATCGAATTCTGCCGCGCGATACACGAACTTCATTTACTGCGTTTAGCAGGTGAAGTTAAACTGACGATTTCTTTTTACAAGTGTGTTTGGTCATGTTATTAACGTTAGCTGATTTTTCATTGTGCTGGAATTTTTCTCGAACTTCTTCCGGAAAAGTTTTAAGTGGTAAATCAAATATTATTTAATAGTCAAAATTGCAGGTGTTACTGTCACGGTTAAGAAGAGGAACCACACGTGTTGCAAAATAAGTGAAATCGTGAATTCAATTTGACTCCACCTTATTGTTAGAGAGTAAAGAATATGTGACGATTAATATTCTGTTTTTTGTTTTGCTAGTATGTTAAAATACGCGCACACATACACATCTTAAATATGTCTTATATATTCTATACATTTTATCATTAAATATAAAAAATTACTGTTAAATAAAAATGTAAATACTAAAGCACTCGTGTATTATTAAATGTATAATTGTACATTACGTTAGACTATATTCAATGATATTAAAATATCACTTTGAATTTCGGCTTTTATATCTCGCCAGAGATTCCGACCAGAATAGGCAGAAACAGAGGTTTCGTAAAAACAACAACGCTATGTTCGGTATTGCAGTATTATTTTCATTCTTTCTCTTTCTCTCTCATGTGATGCCAGTTCTTTGTTTCTTATGAAAGCGAATCCTTCCTGCTCCCTAGGCAGACGCGATCTCGCACCTCATTATACGTGTAACTTTCGCGGGGGTTAAAAAGCGCGAGACTGAGAGGACGCGGCAGAGCGTGTACGGCAACCGATCGTATTCGTCAGTCGCGTAAATTAGTCGCGCCGGCTTTCGTTCTGCCATGCTTTGACGCGCCGTTCGTTCGCTCGCTCGTTCGCGGGATATCAGGTATCAAAGCTCCCGCGCGTACGCGCTTATACGTCCATATATTTCGGGCTCATTGTACATGGGCGAACAATTTTTCGTTTTACCGCGCAGCAGACGGCCGACAGACGGCGGCGAGCCCACGTAGCAGTATCCCGTTGAGGGTGGAAAAGTGGAGAGAGAAAGGGAGGAGATCGAGCGCGATTTCTCCCTCCCGTTTCTTCAGCCTGCATCTCTCCCCTCTCCCCGACTGCTTCCCCATCAAATGATTTCCGCATTGTGCCGGCAGTAAGGACGGACAGACCGGCGGAATTTTAACGAGTTTTGTGCAACTTGATATAACGGTGTTGGTGGGCGCGCAGAGGAAGGGGGAGGGTGGAAAAGGGCGCCATACCGTCGCTCCGGTTCCTTCCGTAAAATGCTTCTTATACGTTCCTCGCACGAACACGGAAGCGTACGACGAAGTTAAGGCGCACAGCCAGGGAGGTCGTCTCTCGGTACGCTCGTGGCGCGTATCGAGACGGAATTGAGGGCGTAAAGATACCTTACGTTTTTCTGCCGCAGGCCACCGAGATCCGCCTGCCGTCTCCCTCGACTTCCACCCGCCGCGCTCATTCGACCGATATAAAGATTTCCCGGTGGAAAATATCGGCGCGTGCACCGGCGTTTATCTGCGCCCCGTGTCATGACACTCCCGCGAAACTGATAAAGAAACGAACGATTTGTGCTGATAGACACCGATAGAAATAATGGGCCCGTTTTATATTCAGAGTCGAGGAGTAGAGGGAAAGTACCAAAACTGACATACCATTTTGTTTCTAGACACCAAGGCGTTATTTTGAAGATGTAAAATAAAAATTTATGTGCATGAACGCAAACCAGCAACACTTCTTGAGCAAATATATGATGAGCCGATATTTATAGTCAGATCTCATACTTAAGATTTAGAGTCGATGAAAGGATTCCTACGGTATCTAAAGATGAACTGGAGACAATCTTAAATATGTGATCTGACTGTGTACAAGTCCATAATCTTTTGAAAATTATTATATATTTCCTTGGAAATAACTATTTTTAAGATGTTTGAAGATTGATGCTTCTGTAGAAACTAAATCCCAAAACTGATATATATATATATATAAAATTTTATAAAGAAAAGATAAACGCAATTAAATTGCATTATTTTGTACACATACATACACACACACACACACACACACACACATTTATTATATATCCTTACATGTTATCTTTATCTTACATATTTTAAAACATTAAAAATTTTATAATGTATATAGTTTCTTTTTCTCCGCAAAAGGATTCCCTAACTTCTACTTTCCGACCATCTTAAATAAACAAACAAGAAAAATAAGGAAAAATCAGTCATATGTAGCTTCAATTGTATTCTGTGAAATGAACTAAACAGGGTAATAAGGCCACTTCAGGGATGAGATTGGTACAATAAAAAAAAAGTTCTTCGCTTCCCGATCTAAAATAAATCTCAAAATGTTTCAAAACCAATGTAAAGGTGAACAATGTAGCTTTTGTCATACATGAAAACTAAAAGCATATTTTCATACGTAACGAAATTACCAGTGAAAATACGTGAAAATTCTACCACAATCGTCCAACGTTTTACGGTGCAACAATTCAACAAGGACTTCTGCATAACGAAAAATCAAACGGCTGCTGATAACACAACCGAACGCGCTAGCAAATAGACTCTGCTATTTCAGCTTCAACTACTGTATACAGCGGACGAAATTCATGTTGTGTCCGACAGAATTCAATACTTTATAGCAGAGAAACACGGGTATGTCGGTTTACCGTACCTATGTCAGTTCTGGTGCTTTTCCTCTATTATATATCATCGTTGTCGTCGTCGTTATCACCGTACCCGCCGGTGCGTGTTTCGTGTTTTATTGTCTCACGCCTGGCCCACGGTAAATTTTCACCGAACGATTCGGTTCTGCGCGCAACGAAGCGCGCGAATCCGCGCGTCGCAGATATTGTATTAGGTGCCCCGCATAAGTCGCATGCACACGCGTCATTGCACTTACGGCCGTTCCGTCGCGTAGCGGAGCTTATCACTCCGACATTATTGGCGAACGAAAGCATCCGGAAGAGCGTCATTTCGTATTCCACAGTCTCGCGGAATTTCCAATAGCTGCGACTGGAGCTTCCATCGGCGTCCTCATGCGCGGTTAGTTGGTGGGAAATGAACGTTAGGGGAAATGATATTCTGATAAAGTGTTGATGCTCTGATTCCATCTCTGCGCTCTCTCCGAGTCAAATTGGAAAGGGAGAAAAAAAGAAACTAATTCGCGAGATTGCTTCCTGAATACGCTAATAAATTTCTCCGATCTGAAAAACACACGAGCGGCGCGCTGCCTCAGATCAATAAACCGAGCGAATGACTGAAAAGATGAAGAGTCGTACGGAGTCGCATTGGCCGGGTCTTCATGACGGGTTTACAGGACGATTAGCACGGAGGGGAATATTGAAAATAAACTGTTTGACACCTGACATTCGATTTCCACGATTGTCCCCCGCAAACATCGTCGCAATATGCGGCCTCATTGTTTGACGAGTCCGTTTATTTATTGCGACTGTATTGTGCGCCCATCGTGATGATCCGTCTCTCTGCAGTGTTATTTTTCCGTGCCAAGTCGCACGAAATTTCCGACCGGCCATTGTATCCAAACATCGATGGCCCGCAAAGTGGAAACTCTGCGCTCAATGCCACGCAAATCGCCGACATTTGTGAGCGTGTGACAGGCAACCACTTCTTCAAGTTATCCCATTTCATTCGCGCGCGGTCTCGCGATTCTTGACTTCTCGAAAAATATTCGCTTTATGGATATACGGCAAAATGGAAAGCCGCGACGGCAGTGTCCCGTTCGATAGCTTCGCGCGAATCGACCCGAACTTTGCGTTTATTATGCAAAGCGGTGTATCATACAACTGCGATAAATTTCATTTTAACTAATAACACTCGAATTTATTCACTTACAATGGAGAATATATCAACGTGAAATTTCGAGACACGTTTAAATAGTCAACTCGGCTGATCTTAAATTAAACTCTTCCCTTTTTTACTCTCTGAATTTCTTATACTGAAATCTCAGTCAAAACACGTGAAAAGTGACAATTTTTTCATCCAAAGCATTAGTGAAAGTTACTGTCAATCGCAAGAATGAATGTTTCACTCAAGTTTTTAGAATGGATTCTGACTCTGTATGAATGAATGTTTTAATCGATCAAGATCAATTTGTTTCTGTGACTGTGGGATACATTTAATTCACGCTTCAATTATGAGTGAAAATGTTCAATCATAATTGATTCAAAGTGGAGAATTCATTTTGAATGAATGAAAATTCACTCGATTCGAGTGACTTGGTTGTCGCTCTACTTTTCGAGTGAAATTTCACTCCGAGAAATTTTGAGGATAACCACGACGTTTTCCCAATTTTAATAAAATTCGGACAAAAGCACGTGTATTCTAAATGGGACATTTTGCGCGATTCCGTTTCTCCCACGACAAATGTATAAACAAAACGCGAGCAATCAATGTGGCTAACTTGACCGGGCCTCTCCTATTATTGCCACCGGCAATATTGCCGTATTAATATATCGTTATGCCGGTATTATTTTATTGCATTCTCTACCGCTATTTGCGGGAATTACTGCTGCAGGTTACATTCGTTACCGGCGTGTAAACGCAACTTGCGCAATTGAATGTGCTTTCGTAAAAGCAACCAAACGCCAGTCCTAACTATTGTACAAATTAATTATTTTGATTACGGTCCGAAATATCGGCCCGCTCTTTTCAATGGAACGAACTTTGAACATCTATTTACCAATTTGGATATTACAGACACTCTTTCTCTCTCTCTCTTTCCCTCTCCCTCCCTCCCTTTTTCTCTCTTTTTCTTTCTCTCTCTATCTCTCTCTTCTTTCCGCTTAAAGGCCTTAACGATTGTCCCGTCGTTAGTAGAGGGAACGCGGTAAAAATTCCACTAATAAATCTCCCCATTATCTTTCCCCGTCTGCGATACTCCGTTTCGTTTATTTTAACGACTGCCCGCAGCGAAAAAGTGCGTGCGCCCGCGGGCGGACGCGCACGTACGATAACGTTTACATTTCAATCCGCGGCGTTCGATTTCCTCGGAGAACGGAAAATTCGCCGGCGACGAGCGATTCAAGCGCCTTGATAAATTTTCAATCGAGGAATCCGGCCAGGACATATCCCACCACGTTCGATCGGCTTGCCGTAAATCCGGGAGCGATCGTGGCTCGTTCGTTACATTCGTTCCATATTACATATGTTGAATTTTTAATATGTTACACTGATTGGGATACTGTATATTAACCTTTCCGCCGCACACTGGGTCAGGTGGAGCCATTGAGTTGTGTTTGAAGAACTATAGCGAAGAGAAGTATTTGATCTATGGATTCTTCTCACTTCTAAAAAATTGTTAAATAGCTGCTTTGTCTGTTAGACGCGATGCGAATTTGAAAATTCGATATATCTATGCGATATTTAATATATAAAATATATTGATTTAACAGATAACAACCGAGGGAAGTGTTTTTTACTGAGGAAAAATACCTTTAAAACTATATAATTTTTATGTTAAACGTATATTTATATATAAATTGTGTTATTTCAACAGAAAAAAATGTTAAATAAGAATTCAACACAAAATTTTCAAATAACGCAATTACATTATGTTACATTAACTGTATTGAGAATTCAACATAAAACTCTTAACAAGAACTAATTTTAACATAAAAACTAAATGTTACTATGTATATAATGTTAATTTTGTCTTTTTTACATTAATATATATTGTGCAAATGATATTTCATTGTGTTTTCGTTCAATATTTCTATAAACAGTTCATAAAATTATTCCTATTTCAGTTATTAAAACCATTACCCGTATATAGGTAATGCGACAATTTAAATGTTGAAATACATTCTGAAAGTGAATTTATTTCACAGAATTACATAGAAAGCAGATAATATACAAAAATTACAAATCTTGTATAAATTCTCAAGTTCTCTTTGTATCGTACGCGGCAAGTGAAATTATCAATACAATCCCGTCTCGCGTTTTGTCACAAATTATAGACTGCCTAAAGGTGGATTTTACGAATAACCGATAAGCACTTTTAGCCAAAACATCGTCAGTCACATCGATTATACGAATACGTTCCATATGTAGCATCAACCTGTCAATATGCAACCTCAAAACCGCGTTTTAAAATATCAGGGAAATAATAACCACTGCAATTCCAGCCTCAACATGATTTGCGCGAAGATCGTCGAAATTTCATTCTCCAACAGTATTTCGCATAGGTGACGAACGATCTCAATAATTTCGGAAGAACGATCAAAATATCAACGAGCTTTCGCGTCACGAAGTTCCAATTCAATCTCTGCCGGCCATATTTTCGTCCCAATTCTCCGTAAATTGAAAGGCGCTTAATTGTTCGAATCCAGCGAATCGGCTTAATATTTCAGCGCGCGTTAACGGAATTTTTACTTACCGGCTCCGCGCGCGAGTAACTTTATCTCGCTGCGCTTTTAACGAGCTCCGTCTAGGAACTTTTACACGCTCGATATGAATTTTAAATTTCGGCCGGGCCGCTTTTTCGCTCGCTTCAGACATTAGCCAGAGTACGAGTCTGCGGCGACGAGCTTTTGCCGCGGAACCGCTTCCACGACGTTGCGTTTATACACGTGCGTCCTTGATTACGGTCCCCGCGTATATATAACGTTACGAACATTTGCATTCGTTGAACCTGTAAAAATACGCACAGGCTTCCCTGCGATCCGACTGGTTATTGAAGACACAATATTAAAAGGCACGTATGCACGTACACACGGCGGAGAGACACACTTGGTGTCTCGTGCTTTATAAAGTATCCGAATGTTAACGTCTGGCCATGATTACGCTCGCACGTTGGTCCTTTTTTTCGAACGACGCGCGTAAACGAACGTTCCCCAACGACGCGACCCAGCCATTCTCGAAGTTCGACGACGAACGAAACAACGACATCGGGGCATCGCACGCACAACTTCGGGAATGGATCGTACGAGCCGCGTGTCGCCGATGTGCGTCCGTTTGCGTGGAAGTGCGAGAGCGAGATGTAAAGCTCGTTGGGCGCGAACGCGCAAGCGGGGCATTCGCCGACAAGATGATAAGAAACACGAGCGATATCGGGAGGAGGAGGACTCGTCTTCGCTCTCGTAGGACGGGCGAGGCGGCGTGTCTCGATTGTCTATCGAAGTTTTCAAATATCTCGCTGCAGCCGCTCTGCGCTTCGGGAGACGCCAGGAGGTGAATTTATGTACCTGACACCTGAGAGAAGCTGCGCGACTTTTACCGTCTCGCACGGGGAAGGGGGAGAGAATGTGGGGGAGAGAGAGAAAGAGAGAGGAGAGGATACGTAGTAACGCTCAACGTGTCGTAAATATCGGGAGCGCGAGGGAACTCTCGATCGGATCGGAAAAATGAGGTTTAGAAGCCGAAATGGCGTCGAGAAGCTGGCGAAACGTAATTCCGCGCGCCCAGGGACTCGTCCGAGGATGCTCGTATTTTTTTTACGGCAGCCACCGACGATATCCGCTAACGTGACCCGCTCTCCCCCTCTCACCCCTTCTCTATCACCGCCGAATTTATCGAACATTCTCCTCCGGCGCCACGTAAAAAAGTAAATTGTACCACAATTCCCTTCAATTCGAACCTTCGTGTTGAAACTCGCGCACTCGATTCTTCCGCGCGAGCGTGAAATCTATTATCTCACTAGCGGGAGAAAAGGAAGAGGTGGTGGTAAGGGGGTGGGGGGGGGATACAAGGACGAGACAGAAATTTGACGCGACGACGCGTAATTTCTATTTTCCGGCGAAAGTCACGGCTTCGGTTCCCGGATATTTATCCGCGGGATTTGTGGCCTCTCGCGAGAGGAGTGAAACCGTGCGGGAACGATATCGTGGAGCAGATCGGAGGGATGGCTGTGCAAGCAACTCGGAGGCTGTCGATGTGCGCGGGCTGATGCTTTTTTAATCGGAAATTAAATCCACGATTCCGCCAACGACGACGACGAAGACGGCAGCGAAAGCCTCAATGGCAATTTTTTTGCCGCCGCTTCCGTGATCTCGCGACTTTATCCGTTAACGGCAGCAGCGGCACGCTGAGCAGCGTGCTTTAATCCGCTTCTTCTTACCAGCAAATCGCCGGTCGCACGGACACGATAAGTTGTTGCTAATACCGCGACGACGAACCCCCAGATTAACTCGCTTTCCGGCATTATTCGTTTCCGCCGGCAAAAACCGCGGCCGCGGTCCGTTAAGAAGACAAATATTTGCTCTAATTTGCGGTAGTTGGCCACCGCCGGGTCACACGGACGAAACGCGAGCGAGGACGCATTATGCAACGCGAAAACGATATTTTTATCTTGTTAAGGTGTACAAGAGAGGCGCGATATCTCGTCGTGGGCTTCTTCGGCCGGAAGAGCTTGAAATGGGAAAATTAGTAAAATAATGGATAAGATTGAGTTTCGTCTCGTATATTAATATTCATGAGAAATAGTGACGCTAATGCAGAAAGATATTAAAGTATAAATTGCAATATAAATTGCGATATAATTAGTCTTAGGAGTCGCGCGGCTCAAATGTGAAATATAAATTTGTTGTTGAGCCGAGCGGGGAGAATTAGATTGCCTCTCTCCCTCTCTCTCTCTCTCTCTCTCTCTCTCTCTTCCCGAGCTTGTACATCGTCGAGCGGCTCGGTCGTGGAAAGAAAAAGGAAAAACGACAAAGTGAGGACCTCGAGAGGGTTCAATTTCAAATTAATCGACCTTTACACGCCTCAATTTGTTTAAGCAGCTTTCGCCCGATCAGCGCGCGGTATAAGTTACCCTCTTTATCCCTAAACGCTATATTTTCCCTGCGACCGGAATGCTCTACTTTAAGCTGATTCATCCGCGAATCCCGTTCACCCTGTGTTATTTTAACGCCGCCCATGATTTCCGTTTATCGCGCGCTATCGCTCGTCTGCACGACGACCGTCGTGTAGCGCGCGCGCGCGCTTTATCGATCCGCGGAGCGACCGGGTTGAGAAGCCGACAGACAGCTCGGATCCGTGCTCCAAGCGGGCCATAACACAATTACGTTAATTGGCCGATGCTTACATTAGTATTAAGTGGAAGTCTGACGAGGAGCAGCGCCGGTCTCCTAACTGTTTCAGAGCTCTCCTCCGATGGCTTACGTGTTCACACCGGGGGATGAATGCGCTTCGGTGTGCGCGAGCGTATCCTCGTGTAGAAACGCACTAAAAGCGAACCGAGCGAGCGAGGTGAGAAGCCCAGAGTGCAACGCGAACGAAAGTGAAGAGGTAAAATGGAATAGAATAGGTATTTATTACTGGTGTTTCATGTATCTGACAAGAAAAAAGAGAGAGAAAGTGAGGGGACGCAGCAAAGATACTAAAAAAGAAACTAAAAAGAAAGAGAACAAAAATATGACGAGAAAGTAGAGCGGAAAAGGAGGAAAAGGAAAACAAGAGCAGAGAAAAGAAATGAGTATTGCCGATGAATCCGATTAGTTTAGAACTATTTTGAGCGCGTGTTGAAGAATGTTGCGATGCTGAATGTCGCAAAATAAAAAAATGCAGAGAATAGGATAAACGGTAACCGGAGAAAGAAGAGGAGGTGGATGCGAGAAGGAAAAAGGAAGAATAAAAGACATCGGAGGAAATGGTGTTGCGGGCTTTGGTCCGTGAAAAGGGACGCAAGCTGCGATGCCCAGAAGGAGCAAGAAAGCTTGCAGATAAAAGGATGCAGATAAAGGCGGGAATGGGAAATGTGGAGGAAGATACCGCGCAGGAAGGAAATGCAAATAAAGGAAGAGCCTTGCGGTGGTGCTTGAGGAACCGTGAAGGAAGAAAACGGCGGGAGAGAAACGGGAGATAGAGAGGGGGTAGGAGAGGAGAAGGAGAGGTAGAGAGAGAATGAAGATAGAGAGAGATTGCGAAGACAGAGTGGCAAGGTGAGAAGGAGACTGTGCGGAGTAAGGGCGGAACGGTTGAAGGAAGGGCGGTCTACGAGAATGGTTTCGAGGCGAAGTTTGGCGGTTTGGTCTCCCTATAGCGCAAACTACCACTAGCATACCTTGGTCGGGGCTACGAGTTTCCGCCGAATCACGAGCCGGCGCTGATTTCACGGCGTTCGCAGGATAAGCGGAAGACGGTCCCCGCAGTACAGCCACCGTACTGATCCTCCGCGACCCCGAACGCAAACTTTCGAACCCCGAAATTCCCCGGTTTATTCCCGAAGGATGCGCGTAGCCGCGAAAGTCTTGCTCGCGTCGAAAGGAGAGAAGTCATGGGCGCGGGCCTCTCGGGAGATCGACGTTTTCGAAAGTTTCCGTACGCTCCCGACGCGATCGCATGCGATTCGTTTGCCATCGTTCACTCGGTGACGGTTAGACGCCTCATGGTTTGCTGACCGAGACGAAACTTTGGCTCTATGTTAACCTTTAATTCTGCAATAGAGGAAAAACATCAAAGTGTATCATATTTTTGGACTCTAAAGCCTTGCTGAAAGTGTAAGATTAAAATTTACGTGCATGGACACAAATCAGCACTTTTTTATTGAAATATATGATAGTTTTACAAAATTATTATGTTTCCTTACAAATGACTATATTTAAGATGTTTGAGGTTTAACGCTTCTAGAAACTTGGTCCCAAAACCGACATACTCATGGATCTATCTATAGGAAATAAAAAAAATAAAGTAAAAGAACGATAAAATTACATTATTTTGTATATTTATTATATATCCGTGCATGTTATCTTTAATTGTACATATTTTTAACAATTCTACAATATATATTGCTCCTTTATTACATGGAATAGGGACCTCTGATGGTCTAGTTTCCCAGATATTAATATATAATTAATTTATATTAATAATTTTGCATAACGATTGAAGTATACGATAGCTAATCTGTAAAGATTTGGCAATATTGTGAGGCGTTATATTTCCCTTTGTGAGCTACTTTGGAAATTTTTAAATTTCGACTCGGGAGTCGAAATCCACGAAAATGTACCTAAGCGCGAGATTCCGCATGCTCATTCGTAAAAGCCGACAACACACGTGCGCCTCGTCCAACAGATTAATAATAAATTCAGATCCGATTGCGAACGCACCGCTCGTGTCGTAATTAACTCAAGCTCGTAATTAACTCAAGCTAACGCAATGACACCCGATCAAGCGTCGGTGCCGCGCGGCGATGGGGCCGCGACGTGCTCGCGCGGGGAAAAAAAAGAACAGTTCCGTTCGAACCTCTCGCGCGTTTCCGCCGCGTCCGCGTGAAATTCGCGCCAATCGCGTAGCCGCGTTTAATCGAACGCGGAGAATCCAGTCGGTCGAATATTCGAATATTCGCACGGAGGTCTGATAATTCCGGCCGGGATCGGCGGCAGCGCCGTTAATCCACAACGGAACGGAGCGCTGAAAAGGAACGGCTCGGGAGCGAGGTGGATTCGATCCGAGTTGTAATCGTCGCTCGTGATTAGGGACGCGGCCAATATACCCCGACACTTGGACAGTATCGACACTTCTGGCACCGGTTGCGGATGGCTTCTGCCATCGATACTAATCCGCCGGGTGCTGATACCTTTTCCACAAAATCGCGACAGCGACGTCCGCGCGACATCTGCGAAATATCTCGATGGAATGGAATTTGAGATGGCTGTGCGCCGGGTTCTACAATTTTTGCGAGCCGGACTTGATGCGATATATCGAACGGAGATATCGCGTGCTGAGATTTCAAAAGGTTGCGGAAAACAAAGACTTCCTTCGACGTTCTCGTTGAAGGGAGTGACTGCGCCGAACTTCCCGAAAAGAGTGTCGGTAATAAAATCAAGGTAATATTTTACTTATTTATTTATTTATTTATAGCATGAACGAGAAAAATTCTCTTTCTCACATAAGGCAAAAGAGAATAATGGAAACAAAAAAGTACATAAAAGTGATGATGAAAACAAAAGAAAGAAATATAAATAAAAAAGAAAAGTCTACATTTCTATGAATAGCGAACTTAATTCGTTTCTGAGCATGTTTTCAGACATATTAAAGAGATTATTATCTTTTGTTGACAGTTCTAGGCGCTATATTAAAGTAAGAACGAGCAAAAAGAAATACAATTTTTTAAATTTTGTTTGTTTTTATTATAAAGTCGACCACTAAATATTAACTTATCATTATGCAAAAAGATTTATGGTTCTTTGTAGCCAGAAACGGGAATAGCATACCCCTAAAATTCTGGTGAATCCTGGTGAATTCTGGCAGTACGACATCCCTTTAAAAGGAGAAACATTTTCGGTGATTTCGGAAGCCAGCCTGCGTGCGCGAGTGGTCGCGAAAGCGGTGATTAAATCGGTTTCGGCAGGATGATAACGGGCGAATGAAACGGTCGGTATCCGAAAGTGTCGCGGCGGTGGTTTCGCCGATCGGACGAGCCGACATGCGATCCTCGCGAAATCAAACACCGAGAGCGCCGCTTCTCGCACGCGCGCGCGTGTCAGCGCTCGGAATCGTCGAATCGGATTTCATTGGCGCATCCCCGCAAGCGTGCAATCCCCTAATTGCCTGACTAATTCTCTCATTTATTCGAAACCCGATATGTTATCTCGTAATGACGACAGCCCGACAGAGCTTACCGCTAATGTCGAATTCGATAGACGCCGTAATTTCCCGCCCGTCGTGAGTTTTTCCATCGCACAATATGTCGCATTGCGCGCATTGACGGATGATACATCGGCAGAGACTTCCTGACGAACGTTATCGCCGTAATTTTGAGGCATTTTGCACGGCCGTTACCGCGTAACGATAGGCAGAGCCGCTCGCGCTGAAATCCCGCCGCGGATTATAAACTGTCTGCACTCTTTTATCCCGCTTCGTTCGCGAAATATTTGCGCGGACGGCGCGCAACGAACGACCGAATCAAATTCCAACGATGGAAAATGATTTTCGCGATATTGCGAAAACATTCATCTCGCTTAGAAATTTTTTTCCTGTGATTGAAGGGAAATCAATTCGCTATGGGTGTCTTTCGCGCGCGGTTCGAATTGCGCTCGTTGCTACCAGCCGCGGCGAGCGCGCGTCCGTCAATTATGTTCTGATTTTGTAAAATAAAAGAACATAAATCTCTCTCTCTCTCTCTCTCTCTCTTTCTCTCTCTGTCTCTCTATCTCTCTTTTTTTTTTATCGTTGTTCGCGCAGTGCATTTGCATTGTTTTCACGCGTACTGTTCCCAGCATTGTCACGTCGTCATTTGACTGATATCTTGTTCATATCACCATTTCAAATAACTTTTTCACGTGTTTATTGTAATCTATTTATTTTGCTATGTGTATTTTTTGATCAAGTAAATTATTGCAATTGCATTTCGACGCTTTATAACGTAGTAATCCAAGAGACAGAGAGAGAGAGAGAGAGAGAGAGAGAGAGAGAGAAAGAGAGAGATGAGAGAGAGAGAGAGAGAGAGAGAGAAAGAGAGAGACGGATAGAAGCGTTTATTGTCGCTTTAAGACTGAGTCCTCTGAGAACGTTACAAGAAACGTTACAAAGAACGTTAGAAAAAAAGTCTAGTTGCGCTAATTAGAAAGGGAACAACCAAATGCGTTTTGACTAAAGAAGACAGAATTTCTGGTAATAAGAACCACATTCTGATCATAAAAACTAGAAATTCTATTTCTTTCCAAAATACATCTGCTTGTTCCTTTTTTAGTTAATGTAACCGGATTTTTTTTCTATGCACAGTATTAACATATAAAGAAACGAAATACATGAGAATTAGATTCTGTTTTGAATGGTAAATTTGCTTGCTCAGACGCATCATAAACATTCTATCATCGTGTTATCCTAATTTTTCACTTTGAGCCATGTTTCATCTTTTAAACAAAGACGGAAAAATGAAAAGAGAAAAAAAGTAAGTAAAAATAGTAGTAGCAAAAATAAAAATAAATATAAAGCACAAGAGAAGTTAGACAAAAAGTAAGAATTGGCTGGACATTACAATTGAAAGGAACAGAGAGAAAGAGAAAGAGAGTCGCAGGGAAAGCAATATTAAGAGACCGCCGGAGTATCATAGTTAAACCAGTCGGTAGGTTTCTAAAGTCGCACCAAAGACGGGCTTTACTTCCTGCCGACGTGGTTTTGTGGTGAAAGATGAAACGCCGCGTCGAGTCTACTGTTGCACCACTTCCCTGGCTTCCAGGCTACGTCAAAGGAGTAAATAATGCGCGGCCTATCGTCATGTCACGCTGCTAGTGTCACACTTATGATGACACGGTTTCATCGTTTACCGCTCTTTCATCGAACTCATTTGCCGAGCTGCGATTATTCCTACCAATCGTGTATCTGTGCGATACCCTGTCGAAGGTATTTTTGCAGAAATCAGATCATGAAACGTTATGCCTTTCTTATTTTATTCTATTTTTTAGAAGGAGGTGCAAAACCAAACTTTTGATTCAGAGAACTAAACCTTGGTTCTTATAACCAAAAAATTTATTTGCCCATAGTCAAACAAGAATTTAGTTGATTCAACTAAATGAGTTTCTCAGTGCAAATGTCTGAAAATATTATCAGAAATAAATTCACATTTTCCCGAGATATTCAGATAAAATATCATAATAAAGTTCGAACGTATACCGATTCGAACGAGAAAAGTTGTAAAAAGTTACAGAATGCTCGTGAATTCCAGAGCGGTTTTTAATAACTGCAAAAGTTCTTCCTAAGCTGCAACACACCGCAGTTTCAAAGATAATGAGGGTTCGTCGTACAGCTCGCATCTAAGCTGCATTACATCAGTATTTATCCGTATATCCGGGATGAGTGCTCAGAAAGCGTTGCGAAGGACCGGGGGCTCATCAGCCCGGGCCAGCTCTCGCTTTAATGCCCGCACACGTTCTCTCTCTCTCTCTCTCTCTCTCTCTTCGAGGCTTTTTATAAGCAGCGCCCGTATATCCGCGCACCGTCTATTATCTTCCACGTGCGAGAGCACGTGCGGCCGCTCGCGCCGCAGCTTACATGCACGGACGCCGGCCTCCGACGGCTCCGACGGCGTGAAAAATTCGCGGCCGCCGGCGCAAAAAGCCGACGGCGAGGTGACAGCGTGAATTTTTCCGCGACCGTGAAGACCCGCATTCATCAGTCTGATGGCTTCTACTTAATGCCCGCATATAGCGCGCACCGGGATATCACTCGCGGCTTCGAATGCTCGAAGCTGCGATATTTTGGCGACTTTGCGTCACGCGCGCGACGTTTCATACGAAAAGGGGGATATATTTTACTTCACATATTCGCATTTGAGAGAGGCAAGAGGGAACATAGGTAGAGAGTCATGAATACATTCACATTGTTAACACTAGGATAACAGAGGGAAAGTGTCAAGATCATTTTAGGCTCTAAAATCGTGTTGAAGGTGTAAAATTAAAGTTAATGTGCATGCATACAAACCAGCCATATTTCTTTATCAAAATATACGATAATTTCATGAAAAGTGTTATGTATTTCCTTACTAATAACTATCCAGAATACTGAAATTATATGAATTTGTACATTTATCATGTATACTCATATATTATCTTCCATCATACATATTTTTTTAAAAGTTAAAAAATTTTACGACATATATTGCTCCTTTATTACGTAAAAAAAGTCTTCTGATTCCTTCTTCTCGACCATCTTAAGCAGACAAATAAGAATAACAAGAGAAAATCAGTAGCTTCAACTGTATTCTGTAAAATGATATTTCATAGCAAAGATCAGATAAATGTCGGATAAATATGTCGGTTGAAAAACTAAATTCAGATATCTTGGTGCATAAAATAACCTAACTCTAATTATTTTTACGTGGTTCAGTGATAAAAGATAGAGATTGTTTGGCCCAAGATCCAAAGTGGTTTGAAAATTTTAAACCTTATATTATAAAATAGCATTGTCAAATAAATTATTTACCACTGATTTGTTACTTTAATTTTTACAAGAAGAAGGGTCAACAAAACTTCAGCACAACAAAAAACTAAACGAAACCAATAACACAACTGAACCTACTTGCAAATAGAAACTGCCACTTCAACTTCAATTATACATAGTAGACGAAGTTCATTTGATGTCCGACAGGGTTTAATGCTTGACAGCCAAGAAACATAGTCGCTTTATAATATTTATGTCAGTTTTGGTTCTTTCCGAGACGTAAATATTTTTCATGAACTCCTCTCTCTTTTATGTTTCCCTAAATTCCAATTTGTTTTATATTTTGAAAAAATATATATGTCACATTAAAAAGTTCTCCTTTCTTTAATTATTACACGTTTTCAAAACGTAAGAGCAAAGTAAATGGTTAATATTCTAAAGTTAAAATATGGTTCTTTATAAGTTATGGAAATGAGTTTAATCGTCAATTGACTTTCTATTTCGTAGGACTGACGACACGTATTAGTTGAATACGCAAAAATAAAAATTGAATTGAAAAATATCACGCGTGACGCATGATGTATTATTTATTGAGAATTAAACGCGCTGCGTAATATTTTGTTCATATATTCTAAATTGAAGACGTCTGTCCAGTCTCGAGTTTGACTTATACATGCAACATGATGCGTACATACAATCTAAGCGAAGTATTAGGTTCGGTCGGCCGCATGTAAACGTTAAATTCCTGCTGTAAGCCCGAGCGTAAGTGTAAATGCGAGACACAAGCCGGACAGGGACCGTTCCCCATCAGCCTGATGGGCTTTTACTTAACGCCCGGTATAGCCGCGACACTGTCGACGTCCTGCATCGCGACGACGCCCGCCCATTTATCGGTCGTGTATTCACGTGTACGAATTGTACACAAGCGTGGGGGGATGGTGGTTGGGTGGATGGGCCCGAGTATTTCCGTGTGCGGAGTAAATCGCCGGAGGACGAGTGGATGAGTGCGACAGACAGCAAAGACCAAAATAACAGCGTGATTTTCTAAATACAACAGTGTTGCGAATTCATTTTTCATACAAATAAATCACAATAAGATACCGTGATAGGATATTACTATAAACAATAATATAAATAATAACATAAGATTTATCGCACTGGTTGCAAGGTATTGAAGAAACACCAAAATTGAAATGAAGCAAAGCGTGTAGAATACGCACGCGAGATCACAAATATAAATTCTGGTTCAAGCATTGTGAGTGCGGCAAATTCAAAAAATTCCCCTGGACACGCGAGGGTGCACCTAAAAAGGAGGTCATGTTCTGGAAAACCAGCACGTCCGGTCACCCCTCCCCCCTTTCCCCTCCCCCAATACGATAATTTCGAACCGGCGACTAACGTTTCCGGAAGATACGGCTTGAATAAATCGCGATTTAAAACCATCTCGAAAAAGTAGGAAAAACCGCCGGCTCTCCTCTCGTCGTCTATCGCCGAAAATTCACGGTCCAGCGGTATTGGATTTTGCGTGAGCAGGCGGTCTGCTGATTACAAGGTTAATGGATCTCGTACTAATGAAAACTGTACAAAAAATAATGCCATTGATATCAGCTCTCGTGACTGGCTGCGCGATTTTTTCTTTCTCCCGTTTTTTTGTTATTTTTCGCCAAATTGTCATATATTTCGCGTTTTACGATCTTGAATATTTCCATCATGCACGGACAGACACCGTACGTATATATATATATATATATCTTCTATTAATGGAACCAAGGGAAGCTACGCCTTGTCGACGCGCCGTTGTACTTTGCGCTCGATATCTTCTTGTTTGAATTTAATGTATTACATTTTACGACCTCCGATATTTTAATCATCCGAGAGCGAGCATCGTACGCAAGCACGAGTACTTTCTCGCCATAATTTTCATTTCAGTGAGAACTTCATGGTGAATAATGGTGTCGATAGTCGCCGCTGCAATTTGTCCAATACCTGTTATTAAAATGTAGTATTACGTGTCCCCGTGGCTGCCGATATTTTCATCACTCGCGGACAGGTTATTGTACAATATCACGAGTAATTTCTGCCGAAAACTACGATCGATAACTACTCTATATGGAGAATAATGTCCTTGACAACGCGGGTCCTGCGATCTGTCGACTACTTGTTAATAGCACATTCTATGGCCGTCGATATTTTCATCATTCGGCATGAATAGACATTGTATAATATCGCCGGTGTAATTTCCAAGCCCGGCTGCTGCGATCAATAACCGCATCACGCGGAAAATAATGTCCTTGATAAAATTGCCGTTACGAATACGCGTAATTCGTTGAATGTTCGCTAATACAGCGCAATTCCACGGCCGAAAATCGATTTCGTCGCGTATGCTCGCCGATATTACAAGCAGAATATCACAGGTAATTCCGGCCGAAACTTTCATTAGCGAAAAGCGAATGGGGAATATCTGCGAATATGGCGGCCCTCGCGACTTGTCGAATACTTGCTAAAATGTCACGCTGTGCCGCGCAACGATTGCAAATATTTTGATCATCCGGGGACAGGTATCGCACAGAATCGGAGATAATTTCGACCGTTATACAGCCGCCGCGCGATCAATATGCTAAACTATACGACGTGCAGTAATACATATTGCCCTGGTTGGTACGTTGGTACGCGATTCATATATATGCATACTACACCACCATCTCCCTCCCCCTCTTTCGCGCCCTTCTCTCGGCACAGCGAGGTTCGCTGCAAACAATAATGAAGCTCAGCCGCCTGCAGCGATATTTCCAATTTGAATTCGAATATAATAAGGATCCCCCTCTCTGTGACAGTTGTGTGATAAAATAAGGTGTTTAACGAAGTATTAAAAATAAGACAAAAGTCGTAATGCGTTTGTGTGTGTGTGTGTGTGTGTGTGTGTGTGTCTTAATGTACAAGTCAGTAAATACATTTACAAATATACAAATTAAATATAATATAATGTAAATTAATATAAACTAATAGTATAATATAAATTAATATAAAATATAATATAATATACAAATATACAAATTAAAAATCGCAAAAAATATCCGCAAAACTATCGAGAATATCAAGCAAAAAATAAAAACAATTTTTATATGTAACATAAAGAATCAAATATACAGAAAATACGAATTAGCTGTCCATATAATACAATTAAAATTTAGTTACCAAATCTAATTTTTAGCTGTGGCAGATAAAATCTAAGTATAGGGACAAAAAGAATTAGCTAAATGAATTAAATTTCAGTTGTATTATATGGACGGCTAATTTTTACCTGTGAGATCTAATTTTTAGCTTGAGAGTTAATTCTTCTTTTCCGTGCATGATGAAAGGAATACAGAACAAAGGATTAAATATAAAAAATTAGAAATAAAATATCACCCTAGAAGAAATTCCATGCATTTCTCAAAAGTTATTGGACAGTTTATTAATTTCTATATAGCAACTGAGGAGTGAAACTACTTCAAATCCAATCAAGATGTAATGCTTTTCCTGCAGTAACTTGCGCATAAAAGATGCGCAAAATCTAAACCCATTTATTGAACAAAAACAGAACAAATAAATAAACCAAAAGCTATTCAATTTATTAATAAGGAATCTTGCTGCTCGTGAAATGAGCAGTTTTGCTTTAAAAATTAACTATCAGTCAAGTCTTCTAAGTCTTCTTCAAGGAACAGAATTTCAACAGTATTCTTAATCCTAGTTCTTTATTGTTTTATTTTTTCTTTATTCTTTTTTATTGTGGATTGAAGCATAGTTACCCATATCGAAATTTATTTTTGTCAATTCCTATATTTAATTCCATGTCCCTTATTTTTTTAATTGCTTCTTTGAGTCCTAATAAGACAAACATCGCACGCTAATAACTGCAGCTCCTATCGTCCATTGTAATCTCTCTTTATCTAAAATAAAAAGATTTCCCGAAGGATCTAATTTAGATGGAGCGAGTGCGCGCGCATTATAAATAAAAGTGTCATTTTGCACATGTAGTCGATTTTATCATTCGTCAAATAAATCCGGAAGCTCACGAATGGGAAGATGAGGCTTTGTTCCAACCGTTTCGTACGATAATCCCCCTCTTTTATCCCGGCGAGAATGTTCGTTTGTATGAAATTCCGAATTCCGGCGCGAGCCGCGGCAGCTGAAACGCGCAAGAAATGCCAGTTCGTTAGTAACGTTCGCGAGTTTCACGCGTGTGCATGAAACGATACGGGATCATCGTGCTTCGCGCTAAAGTGAGGCGCGAGACGAGGCGAGACGCGCAGAGGAAGGTGGAACGCGTGCATATGTGCATTCGCCGGCGTCGAGCACGTCGCACAGAGGAACTTGGCCGCAAGTGATAATGCCCCTTAGTGATCAGCCTCCAGGTGCTTAAGATTCCAAACGCGTCTCCTAATGGTCCCTTATCGGCACCTATCCCCCCACGGTGGAGGCGTCGCGATGTCGTACTCGATATAATATCCGTGATATTATGACGGTCGATATCCGTCATGGTCGAGCTCGTCATCCACCAAACGATGACGACCGCAATAATCGCGCGGCCGTCTGCGCCCGTGTGGCGCGATGCGGCCGCAAAAATGCGTGTCGACGTGTGTTTCGCGCTTGTCCGATCGCTGCGTTAAAAATCATCCGTTCGAGCGGCCGACGACGGGACAATGAATTACGCTCGACTCTTTCGCGCTCGCGAGCCGATGACGATAATGAAATATCTCTCGCGACGTATAAATATCTCCGATCGATTTGTCATAATTCTTTGATTTGAGCCTCAATTAGAACTGCATCGACCTCCTGAAATATCGATATCGATATTAACGTTGTTCAAGGGAAGAAAACGATAATGATAATATCGATAATTTTGACAATATTGATATTTATATGGAAAAATTAATGAAAAAAGTCATAAAAATTCTAAAAAAGTCGTAGAATTCTAATGGTATATATAATTTCTATGTATCTATTAAGTGAATTAGAAATTTTCATTTATGGCGTCTTAATATCCACGTTACGTTATCGTTATTTCTTTTTTTTTTTACCAAAGGGATATCATATTTGAAAGCTTTATAGGCAGAATATTATCTTTTTCTTGCAAAGTTTACGTCTCATTAGTTACAGACGATTATAAATGTTTTACATAATAAAAGCATATACGAAAATGAATTGAAGCATTGCTTAAGATGTGGCGAAAATGATTAAAAATTTCAAAATGACATATCTGGTTCTCAGTTAGCATAAATATTTATCTGATACAGAAGTCCTACAGTTTGTGCATATCGAATGCGTTAATGTTCAAATTGGGCAAATTTGAAAGAATATTTTTATACCTTTTTACCGAAATTTAAAGATAGAGAGAAACCTAAAAAGATTTGAAAAGTTTAAAGAACAAATTTTTACATATTTTCGTTAGATTTTCTGTTAGATACAACAAAATATCACACATTTATCATATTCACATTTATATTGTACTTCAATTTACGTTAGATCTATATGCGTGAAAAATACAGAAAGAATAATGTGATCCTGTCAGTGTTTATGTAATATGTTTTGAAGATCGCCTCTACATTATCTACGCTTATCAAGTTCGTCAGAGATTTTGACATTTCCTTAATTGATTGCCAAAGAATAACGATTAATTTGCTGTACCGGAACTTATCGCATACACGTAGTTGCAAGTTATGCCGAGACCGCAAGTTCACCGTCCCCGATGCAACGCGTACCGAAAAGCGTGAATTTTACGCGCTTACATAATGCTGATCGTTTTATTTAGACAGAATTCTTTAATACTTGCGTCTCGTGATTTGATCGTAAATATCCGGTCGGTCGGTTTGTCTGCCGGCGAATTTGCCCGTTATGGTCGGCCCCGTTAATTGGCATGCACGTCGAATCGCACAGTAGGGCGGCGCGCCGCTTCCGCCCTCCGTTACGAAATTCATTTCGAGGCAAATGGTAATGCTGGATTCCAGAAGCTGCGCGGAATCGAAGTTATGGCCGGCTGTCTACTGATTTTAAAGCGGCCCGTTTCGGAGGCAGCTTCCGTAAAATGCGCTACCGAATCTCGCAGTGACCTCGTGAAATATTTCAATGTTGTTGTTCTGTTTTATCCAGGGTTGGGCATTTGCGCGTAAAATATAATAGTTTACGTCTACACATTTACATTGTGTCTACATAAAAAATATACGTGTCATATACGCAGAAAAAAGTGCTAGATTTAAGTAAATAATTTTTCCAATCATTTTTCCAATTCCTTAGCAAATTTTTACTTGGATTAAATAAATTTTACTTGGATTAAATAATATTTACTTCAAGGAAATTATTCAAATAAAATATTTGCTTGATCCAAATAAAATTTACCTAACTCAAGTAAAAATTTGCTGAAGAATATTGAAGTGATAATTTACTTCAACTTAGCATTTTTTCAGTGTAGGCAATACGTAAATTATCCATTATTATCCGTAGCGTTTCATACATTAATTATTATATAGACGTAATCGTAAAATCTACGGTACAACCTTTTATCTATCCTGATTTTATCTATCCTGAAAACTTGATTCGATTAATCACGTTCGAATTAAGCCGATTGCGTTCTCTAGTCTCTCGTTTCTCGATATCTTTGATTTATTCTTGTTTACTTCCGTTCATTACGAGAAGATCGTGACACGCGTGTAAATAATCGCAGGCGATAATAATATCGCCGAGAAAAAGAGGGTGAGCCCTGATGGAATTAAGAGGAGCAAGCCGCGGTGAACGGAAATAATACGCACCGGTGTGACTTTTCAAGCACGCCCTATATAAAGCGCACACCCCCGCGCGCGTGAGAAGACCATTTCCATAAACTGCCCTCTCTCCCTCCCTTCCTCCGGTCGTGATAATAAATCAGATTACGTGAACATTTCGCACGCTGTACACTCATCGTGAAATCCGCCCGAGATCGTGCTCCATGGCTCACGAACAGCAAATGATCGCGAGTGGCAGGAAGAAAAAGAAAGACAGAGAGCACAAAATGCGCGGGAGCGAAGATCGTGGGAGTGCGAGTTGTTTTGGTGGCTCGGACGTCGTCGTTAAAGGCAATTTCGTCACCGCCACATTTTAATGTGCGGACGATCGTTCGCACACAATTCGTGCGTGCCACTGCGGGAATAATAATCACGGCGGTATACACGATATTCCGATATAACGAATAATCTTTAATGACATGATTGGGTAATAACTAGTTAACCAGTTAAATGTTAATAAAGCTAAAAAAGTTAATAACTCTTGATTTTGTTAACTTTAAATCAATTAATTTTGAGCTTAAACTAGTTATTTTTAAATGCATTAACTTAAACTTATTAATTTCTTTATCCAAGTTAAAATAATTCACCAATAATAAAATCATTGAAGACTGTTAAAAAATAAAAAAATATAAAATAATAACAGTAGAATTCTTTGTTTCTCTGAGCGCTAGTGTTCTTTTCCTTACAGAATCCTGAGCACAAAACACAATTGGTATTTTCTTATAATAAACTATCTTTTTATTATTTTGCAGAATGTAATCTACGATTAAAAGATTAGTTATGCAAAAAACATGTACATACGCATATGATTTTGCATAATTAACTTTTAATTTTAATAAGTAATTTCACTTTAACTTAATTTTTAATTTAGTTTTTGTTTAAGTAAAATGTTAACTAAATTTTATAAGCTACTAACCTTTAAATTTAAATGAAAATAAAAATTAACTTATCTAACCCTGCTTTATTGGCATTTTTCGTCTTCAATAGAACGAGAGAACACCTTTAATGAAAATGTAACATTTAATAAATAATCGAAATAAGAGGCATCTAATTATGTTATTATATCCTTAATCCTAATATATTTCTACGCGTCTCAGTTTCTTACAAAGAAACTTTCAATATAAATTTTGAGTATACGAGATATTTGTCGTTATTACATAGTTATTGTTATCGTAATCATCGAATGTTATATTTATAATCGAAAACAACATTCTTATTGTTTCTAACGTTACGATCGCAAATGGAAGGAAAAGTGGAAGAGAAGATAGAAAGTGTCTACGCTTCTTTCTATATTTCGAGATCGATTGTTGAAATTTTCTCGGAAAGAGGAAATTTCAACAATTCGCTGTGCACGTTAGCATCGACAGCTTTCGAAGATCGCGGTCAGAGGAGCTCCCCACGACCGAGGCAGTCGCGCTCGATGGTGATATTAACTGAATCAGCCTGTACACTGTAGGAAGTATTCGAGCGCACCCAGTTTTATAAACTGTTCCGCCGGCCGTGACGATAAATCAGATTACGTTTTGCACGCCGTATACACCCGTGAAACGACGATGCACCCGCGGGCCGTGACAGCAAATGATCGTGGATAACGAAAAACAAGCGAAAAGCGAATCGCTGAAAATTGAGAGAGTCCGCGGCGCAATTAATCAGGCTCGTTGCCAGCAGTTATTATCGTCATTATTGTGCAAATTATGCAGAATACTTTGCATAATTTCAGCTATTTACAATCGGTTACACCGCGTCGAATCAACTGAGCGGACGTGTCATCCGCACAAAGTAACAGTTAATTTTTAAGGAAAATCCTCCTCTCGAAATTCGGCGCGCGCTCAAGCGATCTCTTATAATTTCGGGGATGTTTAATAATGATATTTTTATAATAATAATATTTGTGGATAAATAAATAATATGTCTTTTAATATATTTCATGCATCGCCTTGTTGCGACTTGAAGTACGGCGCATGGCTAACGCACAGTAGCTGAAAGCAAAAATTTTAGGCTTGACTTTGAATCATAATGAAAATGACTTTTTATATATAGAAAATAGAGCTTTTCTAAAGAGCGCGTAAGTAGATGAGAATAGCCGGTTCTGGCTCAATTGGACCTGTTTTACCGACCGAGTAGCAAATCCAATTGGTGCAGTTGGATCTGTTTTACCGACCGAGTAGCAAATTCAGTTGGCGCAGTTGGATCTGTTTTACCGACCGGGTAGCAAATCCAATTGACGCAGTTGAATCTGTTTTACCGACCGAGTAGCAAATCCAATTGGCGCAGTTGGATCTGTTTGACCGACCGGGTAGCAAATTCAATTGGCGCAGTTGGATCTGTTTTACCGACCGAGTAGCAAAAAGCAGTTGGCGCAGTTGGATCTGTTTTACCGACCGAGTAGCAAATTCAGTTGGCGCAGTTGGATCTGTTTTACCGACCGAGTAGAAAAACCTGTTGGCGCAGTTGAATCTGTTTTACCGACCGAGTAGAAAAACCTGTTGGCGCAGTTAGCGCAGTTGGCGCAGTTGAATCTGTTTTACCGACCGAGTAGAAAAACCTGTTNTGTTGGCGCAGTTGAATCTGTTTTACCGACCGAGTAGAAAAACCTGTTGGCGCAGTTAGCGCAGTTGGCGCAGTTGAATCTATTTTACCGACCGGGTAGCAAATCCAATTGGCGCAGTTGGATCTGTTTTACCGACCGAGTAGCAAAAACCAGTCAGCGCAGTTGGCGCAGTTGAATCTGTTTTACCGACCGAGTAGAAAAACTTGTTGGCGCAGTTGAATCTGTTTTACCGACCGAGTAGAAAAACCTGTTG